>NW_015386524.1:11574-38543 GCF_001527695.2 Protobothrops mucrosquamatus
AGGACTGGCCTAGGGTAATTTTTAGAGGGGGTTTTAATTATATTTTAATTAGACTATATTTAAATATTTCCTTTTAATTAATTTTAATCCTGTAATTGTCATTTGTGTATTTTTAATCGATTGTCAGCCGCCCTGAGTCCGCAAGGAGAAGGGCGGGATATAAATTTAATAAAATAAATAAATAAATAAATAAATAAATTTGTTTGTTTGTTTGTTTCTCTCTGAAATACATTCTTCACCCAAAATTTTAGAAATCAAATGTTTTGTGACTTTCTTTTAAATTGTGATGGAAGGTGCAACTGCAGAAGCAAAGTTGGAGAGTTTGGGCAATGCAATGATTTCTCAACATAGGGAGTTAAAAGTTTAGTAAGTTATAGTTACTTATGGATCTGTGTAAACAGGCCCACTTCCAAAAGCTGGCCATCTATTGCCAGGCATGAAATTATCAGGCACAAAAGACCAAGGCCACATATTTATTTCCAAGTAAAATTATTTATTACTGATGCCCATTCACAGGAATCTAGTCAACTAATGTTTAGCACTAATTTAGCACTAATAGGGGTTAATGGAATTCAAGAGGTGTTGGACTTAGTCCATTTGTGACTACACAGTTACTCTAAGCTGATTCCTGTTGTGACAAGCTGTGCCACTGCTTTTCCTACAGTAATCTCTTAACCATTGCAAAATCTATAAAGTTAGCCATTGTCTCTGAATCCCCAAACATTGCAACATTTTGTAAGGACAAGGCAATATAAATCTTCAACAACCTACTAGATGGAGAAACTGTTGAGTCCTCTCTAATGCTTGAATAGTGCCACCTTGTAAAAGGGGATGTTATTTTCCTGGCTTTGGATTTTGTGTTTAGGGCAGTTATTTCCAGTACTGTAGCTTATGGGTCTTTCTCCTCTCCTGGATGCTTTTGAATGGAAGTTGTTCGCCCTCTGCCCCAATTCCTTGGAGAAAAAACAGAGTGCTTATACAACTTTGGCACAGAACTGGGGAAAAAATCCTACAACCTATGAACTTAAATAAATAACATAACAATTTATCTATCAACCTTCTTTAGTTCTTGTGTACACTAAGAGGCAGACACCTCAGACTGCAGATGATGAAGGCAGCAGGGGGTAATGGAGGAAACTCTGAAATGTCCTCCACCTTTAACTAGCCTAACTTCTTCAAAAAGGTTGCTAGGTCTTGTCCCATTGCTAGTTACCAAGAAACAGCTCAATGCCTGAGAGAGAGCAACATTTGTCCCTGCCTGGACAAGTGTTGGAAAAAACAGGTTACAACTCATTGACAAAGTGGGCTCATTGAACCTATTTCCAAAATTACTCTTTTATGTAACATGTGGCCTTATTATCATATCTCATTTCCCTGGCTTACAGAATGTTAAATGCTTTGATTTGATTGAAAGTGCCATTTCATCAAATTTCCAAAGAAATATACTAGTCAGCCTTCAGGCATAATAAATAGATAGTAACGATTAAAACTGAACCATATACTAGGCAGAACATTCATTTTTATCACAGCAATTCTTTCCAGCAATAACACTTGTACTTTTTTCCCATTTTCCCATATCTTTAATTTCATTCCATGTTTTAATATAGTTATTTTGAAATAACATTATATATGTAGTAATGTAACTCAAGGTTCTGTCTAAGACTCAACACACTTAAACATAAATGACCTGGATGAGGGGATATAAGGGGAATCCATCATATCTACAGATAGCACCAAAATGTGGGAAATAGTTAACATTTTAGATGATAGACTCAAGATTCAGAAAGACCTTGACAGAGTTGAACACTGGGCCATATTTAACAAAATGCAATGTAGAAATAGAACTGGCCATCCATGAAGAAGAGAGCATATCTGCAGTGATCCAAAGTCAAACAATAAGACGTAAGTAAGAAACATCAACAATCTGCGATATGCCCATGATACAATTCTTCTCTAAGAAACCAAAGAAGCCCTGGAAAATCAGATCAAGAAAATCAAAGAAGTAAGAATTTTGGTCTCTTTCTGAACATTAAAAAGACCAAGCTCATGAACACTGCAAGGAATGGAAACATCAAAATAGAAATTGAGTTGGCTTTTCATTGGGAATACTGATGAGAACTCTACTTGTGGTCCTAGCTCCTTAACTTTATTGCCTAGTTGCTTATAATCTCTCAATATTGTACTCAGGTTCAGATAAGGCCACATTTGGAATACTGCATCCAGTTTTGGTTACCACGATATAAAAAAGATGTTCAGACTCTAGAAATAGTAGAGAGAAGAGCAACAAAGATGATTAGGGGACTGGAGGCTAAAACACATAAAGAATGTTTTCTGGAATTAGGTATGTCTAGTTTAATAAAGAGAAGAAATAGGGATGACATAATAGCAGTGTTGCAATATCTCAGGGGTTGCTACAAAGAAGAGGGAGTCAAGTGATTCTCCAAAGCAACTGAAGGCAGGACAAGAAGCAATGAATGGAAACTAACCAAAGAGAGAAGCAAACTAGAATTAAGGAGAAATTTCCTGACAGTTAAAACAATTAACCAGTAGAACAGCTTGCCTCCAAAAGTCATGGATGCTCCAACACTGGATGTTTTTAAGAAAAGATTGGACAATCATTTGTCTGAAATAGTATAGGGGTTGGACTTGAAGACCTCCAAGGTCCCTTCTAACTCTATTATTATTATTATTATTATTATTATTATTATTATTATTATTATTATTATTATTATTATTATTGTTGTTGTTGTTGTTGTTGTTGTTGTTGTTGTTGTTGTTGTTGTTGTTACTGTTGGCATTATTATCTCCTTTGTTTTATCATTTTATTGTACATAAAACATGTTATTTTATTACAAGTGAAGACAAAGTAAAATTCTTTAAACATTTCATAGATCAGTAATCCCTCTTCTCTTATTAAAACTTGGTCAGTAGAAATGTGGAATAAAACAACCTTGTCTATTTTTTGATAGAATATCAGCTAAAAGGATTAAACCCTTAAGTGAAATAAAACATTTTTAATTCAAGGTGAACCTAGTTTAAATAAGAAGGAAGAACTGGGAACAGAAGAGCATGTTTGTTAATGGCTCACATATCTACAATTAAGAGGTAGCTTTAACTTAGATGAGAAAAGCTGTGGCTTTAAATTTGGAAAAAGTAAATTTGAAATTGCATTGTATGTTAATGATGAAGATGTTAGGGATGAGGTTTACAAAATGTTATTGAAACTGAATTTGGAAAACAACTATGATAAAGGTTGCATGGTTCAATGGGTAAAAAAATATTGGGGCTATAATATAATGATTGACCAATCAGAAATATATGGATTTTTGGACTGAAGTTTACACTGAATTATAATCTGAAAGAAAATTTCTATTAGATTATGCATTGTTGATATTTAACTCCTGAAAAATTGTCCAAGATGTATAAAGGAGTTAAAAATATATGCTGGAAATGTAATTGTAAAGGAGCTATTTTTAACCCCTCTGTGAACATATGACAAAACAAAGAAATATTGGGATATGATTTTTCTCCTAATTCAGAAGATTTTAAAAATAAATATAAAACCGAAAAAGGAAGTTTTCCATTGTGTTTTAATGGCAAAGAGCTTTAAAAATGGAAATGTTATTATATATTGCATTTTTTGAACGTAAACAAAGCTTAGCCCAGTTAAGGTTTGCCCTGTACCTCTAATAATTTAATTCTAATTTAAATATACTTTAAATAGATTTTAAGTAGGTTTTTAATCTCATAGTTATTTTAAACCTCAAATCATCACTTGGTTATTCATTCTTCTCAGGTTACTATCTTTTCTGGTAAGAAGCATATAACACAGCACCTACCATATGCAGAAGTAGTTGAGACTACTTTGAAGCAGCATATGATTTAGTTAAAATTAATATCTGTCCTTGAGAATTTATTTCAAAATTTGCATATTACATGGCAAACAGGGCAAGGATATTTCCATTAATATATAGCCAAAGGAACCTTGCCCATAAACTATCCCCTTTATAAATTACTATGAAAAACATATAAAACTCGCTCCAAAATAAACTTTTCCTTTAATATGTAATAGGGCCATACACAACCTATTAAAATCCTGTATTTGCATATGATAACTTTTCAGCTTTGTGAAATATATGGACACATGTGATTAAGTTAATCAAAATATACATTCAGGTAATCATCATTCACTTTAAACTGGATAGGACACATCATTCTTTGACTTTGAAACAGATCTCCTTTTAAGGACTTCTTTTCTCCATATCAGAATATATGTATAAATGAAGTTAAATCAAGGTCACGGAGCTTTTTCCAAATACCATCAAGGTAAATTAATGTACAAAACAATCCCACAAAAACAGTTTACAGTAATTTAAAGATGTTTTATTAAATACAAATACAAAAAGACAGTTATTGTTCTTTCCTTACTAAATGTTCCTTTTTGTTCATCTCAGGTCTCAAAAGAATGATGTAGCATTTGGGGGCAAATATACACCCCAGTAAACCAGCACTGGAGGATAAGATAGAAAAGATCTCCACAGCTACCATGTATTTCCCTTTGGTGCTCAGGTACGTTGGAACAAATGACAGCCAAACGCTGCAAAAAACCAACATGCTGAAAGTGATGAACTTGGCCTCATTGAAACTGCTGGGCAGCTTCCTGGCTTGGAAAGCAATGTTAAAGCTGACACTAGCCAGGAAGCCCATGTAACCCAAGACACAATAAAACATGATCACCGAACCCTCATTGCATTCCATTATGATTTCTCCCTTCAATGAGTGCAGGTCTGTATCTGGGAAAGGGGGACAGATACTCAGCCAAACAGTGCAAATTCCCAGCTGGATGAAGGAACCTGAAAGGACAATAGAATTGGCCAGTCCTTTCCCTACCCATTTCCTCAATCTGGATCCTGGTTTGGTTGCCATAAATGCCAGAATCACAGTCATGGTTTTTGCCAATACAGATGAAAGGGCTACTGAGAAGATAATGCTAAATGTTATTTGCCGGAGAAGGCAGGTCATCTTTTCAGGCCTTCCCATGAAGAGGAAGGAGCAGAGGAAGCAGAGAAGAAGGGAGAAGAGGAGGATACAAGTGAGGCTCCAGTTATTAGCTTTGACAATTGGAGTTTCTCGGTGCATCCAAAATATTCCAAGCACAAGGACTGTAATCAAAGAGAAAATAATAGCCAATGTAACAAAGAGGATTCCCAAAGGTTCATTATAAGAAAGATAGGTAAACACTTTGGGAATACATTGATTTTGAATGTTATTGGGATATTCATTTTCTGGACATTTCATGCAGACATCCATATCTGGAAAAAAAGAACATATCTTTCCAATATAGCAAACTTTCTGTCAGTATAGTATGTGAAAAGAGGATAGCAATTATTTTTAATACAAAAGCATGGATTAGTGTCATAACATAAATTTAAGCTTGATATCCTTCATTATGAACAGTGGGTGTTGTCTGAAAATCAAAAGCAAATAAAAATGTTTTTCTGTCACTTCTCTTCATTTGTCAAATGAGATGATTACCAATAGACTCTTAAGTGCCATTCCAGTTTGGACAAGCAATATTTGCAGCTTCAGAGACAACTAAGTTTAGAGAAATAAATATTATAAATACTTGGTACTAATAAATCAATTTGATATTGTATTTTAAGGAATAGATGGAACAAGAAATTGGAGAACTCTATTTTGTCTAAACTATGGAAATTAATCTGAACAACCAAATTAGAAGTTTTAATGGATCATAGACTACTTTTATTAGATAGAATTGTATATTTATTAGAAAAAACTATATAACTTCACAGGTTATTGCAAATGTAAAGAGAATAATGCTTCACTGAATTATATTTTTGTCACATCTTATACATTAATTTGTCCTTTGTACTAATTTGACCATGAGATAGAATTTAATATTTTCAGTTTACATATTTTTGAATCACATCTCTAAATGGAAAGTGATAGATAAACAATAGAAGTCAATTCCACATGCTTTTCTTTCTGCTCAGAGATTACTCCTTCAATGGTGGAACTATAAATGTATAGCCCAGATTACTCAGTTCATTTATAACTTAGTGTTGCCTTGGCCTAGGAATGAATTCCTTTAAAATTCATTTATGCCCTGCTGATTGCACTGCAATATATCATCATAAAAACTTTTGTTTAAAATTTTAATTCCATATATACATGTATGAGAAAGTGATAAATGAGAGAGTAAGATGGGGCAGAGAGAGAGAGAAGAGAGAGAATATTATAGGGGGGCTTTTTCTTGTGTTGTTTTGTTTTTACTGTTGTTCATGTGGTTCTCCTTAAATAAATCAGAGCACTGGATTGGATTTTTGTTGGTTAGTTAGCTAAAGTCTTCACATCTTTCTGTCTTACCTATTTCATCAGAGATCTGTACTTCTGAACATGGTACACAATCATAACAACAAAATTTCTCTCCTTCCTTCTTCTTTCTGCTAGAGCCTGGGTAGCAGTGGTCATTGCACACAGAAAGAGGAATCACCTGAACAGTAATAGGTATGAGAGAATCAAAGGATAAAATGCCCGCATTAATACAGCTTTATAAAACAGAAACCCGCAATCCAGATGAAGAAGCTGAAGAAAATGAATATTAGGAAACTTGAGTTAATGAGAAGGTATTGGCATTGACTTCTTTGGATGTTCTAGCAGGGAACCTGGAATGGAAGAAAGTTTTGTTTTCATAAGATCTGATAGGTATTTGGATTACTCCTAATGATTTTTTTAGTTAATACTTTTTCTGAACCTGAGCAAATGCAATACAGGTTCTTTTGCAGCCAGAATGCTTCAAAACAGAATGTGGCACTACAGATAGTCCCAAATGTACAACCACAACGGGGCTCAGAATTTCAGTCATAAGATGTTGCAGGATATTATGTGAAAAATTCTATTGCAACGATTTTTACAATGGTTGAAAAGTGAATCACATAGTTGTTAATTCAATTGTGTATTCATTAAGAAAATCTGCCAAATGGGGATATATTTTTTGCTGTAAACTAGCTAAAATTTTCTAGTTAGCTTCCTCTTTCCTCTATGTATTCAAGATGCACAGTGATTAATATTTATAAGTATTTATATGTAAGGGTGTAGGTAGATACATATGTATGTATATAGTGTACCTACATGTGTGTTATATATGTGTACACTTTTGAGAGCAGGCAACAGAATTTCATTTTTAATGTGTGCCCATTTTATCACATGATTGTTAAGTCAATTGCATGTTGGTTAAGAAAATTGGTTCTGACAGATGGGCATTTTTTGCTGGAAATTAACTAAAACCTTTGCAATCCATGGTTATGTGACCATGGGACACTTGCAAAACTGAGTCAATTGCCATATACCTGAAATGTGATGATGTAACAACAAGGGAGGCATCGGGCTCTCCTTCAAGGAAGGTCATAAATAGCTTTTTTTTCAGTCCCTTGTAAATTTGAACAGTTGTTAAATGAACAGTCATATGCCTAGGGCTATCTGTATTTACATTGGCAATTTTTGAATCCCAAGCACTATTGGAAGCATTTGTCATAAGCCTTCCATGGACATATTAATGCTCAATTGCATATGTAGAAAATGTTATATGTCATCATCTTGAAAGGCTCCAAAAGACCAAAACACCATTTTTTTCAATTACTGCCATTTATTTGAAAATTGCTCCAAAGTGTGCTTTACTTTTGTTATTAGTTGAGAATCTGCAGCTTCTTCTCACCTGGTTAAAGCTTCTGTGCCATACAATTTGATTGTCATTAAGAGTTAATTCTCTGCCCGGTCGAGCCCAAGGTTCCAATGTTCCAACTTTGACTCGAGAAAAGGAATTATTGTGGAAAGTAATCCAGTTTACAATATCAAAACCTGTAATCAGTTCTCTGTTTTCATCAAATGTAATAGTATCTCCCATACTGTTGTTGAATACAATGTTTTTCAAGAAAGAATGGAACTATATATTTTTAAAAAGAAATTAACAGCAAGACTTTGAAATCATAACAACTACATAAAACAATTTCAAGATGAACTAGCCTGCTTTGGAAAATGCAAATGGAATTGAGGGTGTCTTCAATTCCTTTGGCAAGATGTCCACAATTGCTTTACCAATGCATTCTTTCTAGGACTAAGAGAGAGTGACTGGCCTAAGGTCACCAAATGGCTTTCTGCCTAAACAGGATTAGAAGTCACATCTCCCAATTTCTTGTCCAGTTCCTTAACCACTACACCAAAATGGTTGTCAACATACATCTTCCATATTTTACAATATGGAACATGTATGATGACAATCAGTGTCTCTCTTTCAGCTCATTAACCATTGACTGTTAATCCGTGTTAACCACTGTTATGTTAATCCCATTTTTTTTTCAAAATACTAAACATAATTGTTATCTTCAAGGCAGAGATTTAAGCTTTACAAATTATAATGGGTATTATGATGAATTGAATTTCCAGGAACATGAAGGAAATTAACTCACAATTATTGGCCTAATTAGAAAACCGGCAGTTTTTTGGCTTCATAGAATATCAATGCACTCCAGAATGGATACTCAAATAGTGTTTTTCAAATTCCATGACAAAGTGGTCAGTCCTCATTGACACAGATGGATCATCTACATCAGTAGTCCCTGATCCTCAGAACATGGACCAGCACTGGGCCACAACCTGTTTGGAACTGCCCTGTGCAAGTGGCCAGGAGAGTGCAGGCATGCATGCATAGCCCCATTTGCATGAGCAGTGGACACTTGCACATGTGAAGCTCCATTTGTGTGAGTGACAGGCTTCTTGTGCATGCACATGAGTGGCCAGTCTTCATTGACATAGATGGATTACATACATCCAGCCATGGCCTGTTACTGGATGGCGAGTGAAAGTGCAGCTTCATATGAGTGAGCAGTTAAATAAACAATTTTTAGGTATTAGAAATACAATAAAATACCTGCCATGGTTTTAAATCCTGAAATATTACTTCTTCTGTTCCTATTGCATTTCTACATCTGGATCTGGACTTGAGTAAAGCATGCAAAGAATGTGCCATAATGTGGACTGCATTATAAATGTTGTAACTGTGTCCAGTCATGCTCATTTCAAATAATATACTCGGCAGACTCTCTAACTTCTCATGTCCAGTGCACAATACCTTGTTATCTTCATTTATACCAGAAATGTGTAATGGACAGTCAAATGCCTGTTCCCAAAAATTCTGAATGAAATTGTCTTCTTTTACCCAGGATGGCCTTATAGTCTGAACAAATTCTTGGAATCCAGGTGGTTCTTTTGAGCGAACTGCGAATGATAGAGCACCATGAAAACTCTGTATATCCCAAAGTCTCTGAATGGACAACGATTCAAAATTCCAATGGGATGTAATAATCCACACTTTACCCAAAGGTTGCAGTGAAGTAAAAGATGCTACAACGATGATCACTCTTAGATTTTGCATGGCTGGAGTTAGGGCATAGATTAAACACACTTTGACTTTATCCTCCCTAAAGAGATGATCATATCTTAATTCCATTGACATCAAGTGTATATATTGATCTAGATATGCCTTCGGTGGTGTTCTAAGTATAAAAGCATGACAAATGCTGTTTTGGGAAAGCAACGGTTCAATTTTCTGCAAAAACATGTCCCCATAGTCATCATCCACAGCAAAGAGCCCAATCCAATTCCATCCAAAATGTTGAAGTAATCTAATAACCCCATTGTATTGGTGCATTTCATTGGGGACCATCTGGTACAAGAATGGAAATACATTTTTATCTCCATGTACTGGAGAAAATATTCCATAAGCAAACTGAAAGGCAATATAAAGCAAATAATCAGAATCATTATGTAAGAATATTAAATAGGATTCATGTTCATCAAAGGTAAGGCAGAAAGCCAGCACTGAATGTTGGTGGAAATTATACGGTCAGTTCATATTCCTTCAATATTATATCAGCTAAAAAAAAATTGTGAAAACACTTAAAACATAGCACAAGATTGAAAGGAAAGTACGGTATTTATTACCTGAAAAAGTGTTCTAGTTTAACTCGCTGAAGGGATTTATGTAGCATGTACTAGAGGCAGAGTATTTTCTGTAGTTGCCCAACCACCTTGAAATTCAACGCCAAAAGGAGTTTACTAATCTTCTCTATTTGGGGGAATCTACAAGAGTCCTCAATTTCTAAATAATTACTCATCCCTATAGTTTATTTGTATTTATATTAATTGAATGTACAATACTGCGTTCTCCGAGATTCTCCCCTATGAGTGGCATCTCTGGGAAAAGTTGTAAATATGCTTTAAGAATCGAAGAAATTAAAGAGATTGGGATTTCTAGGAAGCAATCTCATGGATCTACCTGTGGAATCTTGTAGCTGGCAAGGACTGTGGCCATGTTGAATGAGGTCTCCGTCAAACGTCCTCCAATAGCAGCAATAAATGTTTTCTTTAAATCACAGGTAAAGTTAGGAACAAACTTGTCTTGTGTAGAAAGTAAGCTCAATGTAGCCTTATAGATTATCCTCGCAGGGAAGTAGTTGTTCACAATGTTGAAACCCAAAGTGATGTTTGGTAATAGCTCAGGATTCTCATTGATCTCCTTGACAATAAATACCAAAGCAAGGATTTGCTGATACATCTTTGGCAGAGAACTGCAATAAAAACTATCAGTTTAACTGAAGTGTCTCCTATCCTCTTCTACTTGTGTACTTACAGCTATGAAACTGAATACCATGAAGTTCAAAATCGTCCATAGAACCAGCCCTGCAATTAACTGAGAGGCAGCCACTTCAAGCTACAGTTGCTGAAACTCAGCAATAATGGGTGGAAGAGACACTGAAACCGTTAAATAACTGAACTTTTCAAAAAAAGTTGCCATGCCTTGTCTCATTACAAATGTTCAAGAAAAACTAAATGATCCTTCAGATGGGTGTCTGAAGGGACTAGGAGAAAGCAATGCTTATTCAGCCCTGAAGTGCTTTGAGGTGAAAAAATAATTTGTACTTCTCCAAATAAAAGGAAAGTTGGTTTTTATTTAATCTCCTGCCATAATTTGTCTTTGGAAAGAAACAGTTTACAGCTCATAGACAATGCCATGTGATTTTCATATAATACAGTACAGGAACTCTTAGAGCATCATTGCTACCACCCCCATCCTATTGTTGGTAATATCAACCAAGCATACAAAAACTCAAAGAAATACTTCAAATTGGTAGTTGTGGAGGACTGGCCCATAGACTGGCTCATAGAATCACCAAGAGTGAACAAGATTATTATGTTATCAATTCAAGGGGAGTATCATAAAGAAGAGGGGGTTAACCTATTCTCCAAAGCACCTGAAGGCAGGACAAGAACCAATGCATGGAAACTAGTCAAGGAGACAACCAATTTGGAACTAAGGAAAAATATCTTGACAGAACAATTAATCAGTGGAATGACTTGCCACCAGAAGTTGTGGTGTTCCAACAATTGAAATTTTTAAGAATAACAGAACTGAATAACAGAGTTAGAAGGGGCCTTCAAGGTCTTCTAGTCCAACCCCCTGCTCAGACAGGAAACCCTATACCATTTCAGATAAATGGGTGTCCAATCTCTTCTTTAAAACTTTCAATGTTGGAGCATTCACAACTTCTGGAGGCAGAAGACCTCCAAGGTCCCTTCCATCTCTGTTATTCTGTTATTCTACTTCTTGGGTTGTTTTTCCCTTGAGGATTCTCATCCATGCAATGCTTCCCAAGTTCTCTCTAAGTTTATTAAAATTAGCTCTCTTAAGTCCAAGACTCTATTTTGAATTTCTTCTATTGCCTGTCCTTGCATAATATTGATTCCAATATTGAATGATCACCCCCCCACCCAATGTTCCTGTAGCTTCAATACCTTCTATCATTTCATCTCTGTTAGTGAGAATTAAGTCCAAAATGACTGTTCTCCCTGGTTCCCTTCTCTGCTTTTTGGGAGACAAAGTTGTCTTCTAAGTTTGACATGAACATGTTTGATCCTACAGAGTTTGCCTTCCAATTGATGTCAGGGTAGTTAAAGTCCTCATTACTATTGTCATGTGCTTTATACATACGTCAGTTAACTGGTTAGCAAAAAGTTCATCTATTTCCTCTGTTTGGTTGAGTGGCCCTATGGCAATGTCATTCTCCCCCCCCCCATTTATATTGACCCAAATGCATTCAAGACAGTTTTCATCATTGTGGTGCTTTATTTCTGTAGAGATGTAGTTATTTCTTATATATAGTACAACTCCACCTCCTCTTTTATTTGGTCTATTTCTTTTAAATAATTTAAATCCCTCTAGCTATATATTCCATTTGTGGGTTTCATCCCACCAAGTTCCTGTAATGGCAACAATACCATATCTGCCCTGTTTATTCCTCATACTCTGTGTTTACTTTCTACATAACGTGTTTTGTGTAACGTGTTTTGTGCCTGAATTTCCCTACTTCCTTACCACCTGTTTGATTAATGCATATGTTATGGCACACTATCAAAAGCTTGATTTTCCTTAACAGCAAGGTTGATATTCTTAACCGCACAAACATCTATGTTACAAGCACTGATAATCCTATTAGTTTTAATGTTCTGTATCAATTAACTCTTTGTCCCCATTGTTTAGTTTAAATGTTTCTCCAGAAAATCCATGAATTTAATGCCAAGTAACTCAGTCCCTTTTTTGATGGATGCAAACCATCTCTATTGTACAGTTTTTTATCTGACCAGCTGCAGACATTGTGAGTAATATAACTAAAGCCTTCTGCTTTACACCATTCCTTTAGCCACACATTGAACTCCACTATACAATGGCTTTTTCCTTTTCCCCCCCTTATTTTTAGGTAAAAGTAAAAAGTAAAAGGTTTACTTGAAAAAGTAAACCTATTCTACTAAGTTCCTGCCCCAAGCTCTGGAAATCATTCTGCATAGAGAATACATCTATTTGGGACAGCATCAACATCACAGTCCTTACTGTTATTCTTGACTATCTTAAAAATATGCCTCTTGTGCTGGCAGACACCTGACCTCTTTCAAAATCTCCCCATTCTTTCCTAAATTGACTTCCCTTACAATTGAACCAACAACCAGAAGGTGGCTTCTCTTTTTAGATACCTTGCTCTTCTTGTATGACTGATGTGTAATACCCGATTCACACTTTCCCCTATTCAAAACAAGTACATCTCATCTCTCCTGCCATTTGAGTTATCATCAACATCACAACCAGCTTGACCTGCCACCTTAATATCCCTATTAAGGTCAACAAGGGCACTGTATCTGTTATGTAGGGACACAGCAAAAGCTTTGTGTTTGTGGTTCATGGCTCTCACCCTTCCAGATTCCATGGTTGTCCATACTACCCTTCTCCTACAGGAGAGGCAGCTCAATAGAACAGAACTGCTGAGCTGGAAACCTAATTTCTGCCTGAAGAGCACAGACTAGAGACTTTAGAGATTTGACAACCATTTGTGTGAAATAATGTAGGGGATTGGACTTGAAGAAATCCAAGGTCCCTTTCAACTCTATTATTCTGTTATCATCATCATCATCATCATCATCATCATCGTTGTTAACAATTTCCATCCAAAGAAATGTAAATTTTTCTATACATAAAATTTTTCTGTGTCTACAAGATTAAATTCCAATGACATCATTTTTTATTATTCTTACACATATGGCCTCTTAGACAGTAACCGCGGTACTGGCATGTTTTTGCCAAAGAGAATTTTTTTTCACTGTGTGCATGCAGTTTGTATGCATGCATGTGTGGTTTGTTTGTACTTCCACCTTCCTTCAGTTCTTTAATGCCCTTTGTACTAATGCCATTGGGGGGGAAAGAGTTTTGTATTTCAGAAGCTACTTTGCAATCTTTGTTTCTTTTTTTGGAACAGAAAAGTGAGATGATTTTCCTCATTGACTTTAAACTTCTGCACAGGTTACAATATCTTACAGTTAATAAAGCTTCATTTCTTCACTTTTCCTTCTGTGATCTCTCCACATACTAAAGATAAATTCCCTTATCTAAAGTGAACTAATCTGCAAAAACAGAGAGTATGATTGTTTGTATCTTAGTTCTATTATAGTAATACCAGAATATTATAAGAGGACTAGAATAAAAAGGCTTCAAATGACACTTCTCTATATACTACTCAGCAAATGATATTTTGAAGATAGGTAGAAGCACTGCTATTATTAGCCTGATGTTCTGATAAATTATCATAAACTATTATAAATGGTTTATGACTCATAAACCAAACACTAGTAAAAGCATATATAGATTTGATGCAGTGTGTGAAGACACATGAAGTTTTCTATTCAGTAGCCAACTTCTGACACTTCAAAGAAAGAGAAAACTAATTAATAGAAAACTCTCAATGACATTGTGGGTATGAAAATTTTCAAAGACATTTCATTATAATCTGGCTGCTTAACTCTTTTTCTCCCAATTATTTTGAATTTACTAGTCTGAAGAGAGAAAAAAATAGAATTCCTTACATCACTTCATTGATCAATGTCCGAGAGGGATCTTCTGTGAAGGAGGGGCTGTTGTGAAAGAAAAAGGCTTGAGAGACAATTGCCCCAAAGATAACACTTCCTGGCTGAGCAAAGTGATGGGGTATAGGAAGTGGGTCATCTGGTATGCTACAATTGATAGCATATGTTTTACATGTAATACAGAATAGGAACACAAGAAATGTCATTGCTATCAACTCCATCCTATTATTGACAATTTCCATCCTGAGAAAGATAAATGTCTTTATACTATCTGTATACCATTAAACTACATGGCATTGTTTTTTCATTATCCTTACATATATGGTCTCTAAGAGAGTTGCCATAGTACTACAAAGAAAAAGGAGAGGGGAGAAGGAAAAAAAGAGAACAAATTACAAAAACTATTAGGAATGAAACAGAGATAAAACAACTTGGAACTGAAATGAAGATTAGAATAGATATCATTCAAATGATAGCTCTCTATACTCTATTCAACAAATTATATGTTGAAGATAGGTAAAAATACTCATACTAGGTTGACTTTCTGAAAATTGAGTTTAATAAGGAACCTATAATTTGGACCTTTGGGGAAATAATCAAGTCCTCTCCAATTCTCAATATTTTTTACATCTCTCCTGAGAAAAGGGTTCGAAGTGTGCATTTAATTACTGTAATTTGCTTTGATTTTTTTTACACCATGGAAGTGCCATGAGCCTTTTTTTAATCAAGTTTCCTGACATACACACAAGTCAAACTTCATGTACAATAGATTGATAGCAGTGATTAAAACAGAAAAGTATACTAGGTAAATCTGGTATACTGAATTCATTTTCATGCATACATTAATCACCCTAAGTTGCCCATCAAAATCAAAGAAATATTTTGATAATTTGCCTTAAGTGATTTTAATATTCATCTGAGAACTTCTGCCCAATTGTGGGTAATCACTGAATTCCAATCCCCCATCAAACACCAACTTTCATAAGAAAATCTGTTAATTCTTTATAGATTGTTTATAAAACACTACTCTGTGATCAGTTGGGGCTTAATTCCCAGTATCAAAGTCTTAGTTCTGTGTAAATTAACTTCCATCCCTTTATATGCTACATGATGAAAGGAGTAATTTGTTTCACCCATTTAGTGACTACTGAGATAGATCTTCAGACAATGAAATTAAGCACAATCAGGGCAAGCTTTTTAAAAAAATTACTAGACAGAGCATTTGATAGATTTTGGGGGGCAAAAAAGGCTGTGCAAGAGAATTTGATGAGAAAGATATAAGTTGCTTTCAAGATTTAATATGATATGGATTTCAAAAGAGGTCCAGAAGCACTGATTAAATGTTCTTATAGTCATGAAATTTCTCCTTCATTCTAGATTGGATCTCTTTTTAAAGATCTTCTACCCATAACTTCTTTCCTGCCCTCAAGTAATTTGGAGAATAAGTTGACTCCCTCTTCTCTGTGACAGCCCCTCAAGTAGTTCAAGACACTCATATCACCCCTAGTCATTCTCTTTGTTAGACTAGACATACTTTTCATCATATGGTTTAGCCTCCAGATGGCTTATCATTTTTGTTACTCTTCACTGCACTCTTTCTTACTTCACAACTTCTATTTTATAACATGATGTCCAGAATTGGACAAATTATTCCAAGTGTGGTTCTCACGAGTGCAATATAAAGTAGTACATGAACTATCCCTGTGTTGATGCAACCTAAGACTGCATTAGCTTCTTTGGCAGCTGCAGCACACTGCTGGCTCACACTTAACTGGTGTTCTACTAAGACACCTACATCTCTCCCACAGTTGCTGCTATTGAGCCAGGTATCATCTATTCTGTATTTGTGTATTTGATTTCTCTTGCCTAAGTGTATGACTTTACTTTAGTCACCATTGAATTGCATTTTCTTAGATAGAGCCCTGTGTTCAACTCTGTCAATGTCTTTCTGTATCATGAGTCTATCATGTAAAATATTAGTGATTTCTCCCCATCTTGGTGTTTTCTGCAGATTTTATAATTTTCCCTTCTATCCCCTCATCTAGATCTGTTATGAAGATCTAGATCCGGGTCTAAGACAGAACCTTGAGGTATCTATGCTATGATGTTATGATAAATATGAATTGTATGTTGTTTCAAAATAACAATATTAAAACACGGAATAAAATTACAGATATGTTAAGATGGAAAACTATAAATATTATTGCTGGGAAGAATTGCTGTACTAAAAATGAATGTTTGTTTAGTACAATGTTCCCTTTTTATTATTACTACCTATTTATTGTACCTGAAGCCCAATTTGCATATTTCTTAGGAAGTTTGATGAAAAAAATGGGCCATGGCTCTTTCAAAAGTGAAAGCTCTTAACATTCTCTGAGCCAGGGAAAGGAGATTTGATAATAAAGCCACATATTACCTAGAAGAGTAACTTTTGGAAGTTTTCAAAGCACCCTCTCTGAGTCATATCCTGTTTCTGTCCAACACCTGTCAATCCAGAAACAAGTGTTGCTTTCTCCCAGTCCCTTCAAACAGTCATCTGAATTATCATTGAGCTTTCTCTTTGTAACTAGCAATGGGACAACACTTAGCAGCCCTTTTGAAGAAGTTAAGCCAATTAAGTGTGAAAGACATTTTAGTGTTTTCTCCACCTCTTCCTGCTGCCCTTGATCATCTGCAGCCTGAGGTGTCTGCCTCTTAGTGAACAGTAGAGCTAGTTCTATGGTCTTCTTTGAACTTCATGGTGTACTGTTTTATAGGTTTAAATACACAAGAACTGAAGAAAGCTGGTAGATACCTGTTATGTTATTTATTTAAGTTGATTCGTGGTGGTTGTTTTTTGTTTTTGTTTTTTGTTGTTTTTGTTTTCGGTTTTGGGGTGTTTGGGGGTTTCTTTGTTTTTGTTTTTGCAATTCTGTGTCTAAGTCATATCAAAACTTCCTTGTTTTGGCTTTCTGTTTTTTTCTGAGGAGACTCAGGGCACATGGTGAAGAACTGTTATTTAAAAGCACCAGGAGACGAGATAGACCCCCAAGCCACAATGCTGAGAAATTTCCTTACTGTAAGAACAATTAATCAGTGAAAAGGCATCCCTCTGGAAGTCTTTTGAATCCATGTCATATCAACTCTTGAAAGCAACTTATATCTTTCTCATAAACGGTTTCTCTGTCCTGATCTGTGTTTGACAAACCCATGCTGGCTTTTCATAACTATTTATTTGTTTCTATCCTTTTATCATATGTAAAATATGTTACTTTATATGCTGAAAGAAGACAAAGTAAATATTTTAAAACATATCATGGATCATTTATCCCTCTTCTCTTATTAAAACTTGGTCAGTGGGCAACTGGAATAGAAAACCTCTCCTATTTGAGATAGAATGTCAACTAGGGGATTAAATCTTTAAGTGAAAAAACATATTTTATTCAAGGAGAATCTACTGTAGTTTATAGAAGAAAGAAGAAATAGGGTTAGAAGGATATGTTTGTCAATAGTTCACATATCTACAATTAAAAAAATAAGATGAGATGAGATGAGATGAGACGAGACGAGACGAGACGAGATGAGATAAGGTAAGGTAAGGTAAGGTAAGGTAAGTTAAGCATGGCATGACATGGCATGGCATGGCATGGCATGGCATGGCATGGCATAGCATAAGACAGCATAGGATAAGGTTAGATGAGAAAAGCTGTGGTTTTGAATTTGGAAAAAGTGAATTGGAAATTACATTGTGTGCTAATGATGAACATGTTAGGGATGAGGTTTACAAAAGGTTGTGGAAACTGAATTTGGAAAATGACTGTTTTAAGGACTGCATGATTCAATGGGTAAATTGTGGCTATAATGATTGACCAATAGGAAAATATGTGGATGTATAGAATGACCTTTATATTGAATTATAATCTGAAAGAAAATTGCTATAAAATTATGAATCATTGGATTGAAAAATTGTCAAAGATCTATAAAGAATTTCAAATATATCCTGGAAATGTAATTATAAAAAAGGTATTTTTAACACCTCTGGTGGACCTATGACAAATCAAAGCAATATTGGGATCAGATTTTTATCCTAATTTGGAAGATTTTTAAAATAAATATAAAACTGAAGACAGAAGTTTTCCTTTTAGCTTTAATGCCAAAGAGCTTAAAAAATGGAACTTTGTTATTATATATTGCACTCTTTGAAAGTAAACAAAGCACATTCCAATGAAGCTCAGTCTTGTTTCTCTAATTTAATGCCAATTGAAATAGATTTGAAATAGATTTTTAATACATGCTTATTTTTGTTTTCTCCATATCAAGTTTATCTATAAATGAAGTTAAATCAAGGTCATGTAGATTTTTCCAAATTCTATCAAAGTAAATTAATGTACAAAAAAACCCCACAAAACAATTCACAATAATCTAAAGATGTTTCAATAACTCTGAATACAAAAAGACAGTTATGTTTCTTTCCTTATTAAATGTTCCTGGGTATGGATATTCCCATTAATCCAAGGAATAGTCTAAAGATATTTCATTAAATATGAATACATAAAGACAATCATTATTTTTTCCTTATTAAATGTTCCTTCTTGTTTATCTCAGGTCTCAATAAAATGATATAGCATTTGGGGAGAAATATACATCCCAGTAAACCAGAACTGGAGGATAAGATAGAAAAGATCTCCACAGCTACCATGTATTTCCCTTTGGTGCTCAGGTAAGTTGGAACAAATAACAGCCAAACACTGCAAAAGACCAACATGCTGAAAGTGATGAACTTGGCTTCATTGAAACTGCTGGGCAGCTTCCTGGCTTGGAAAGCAATGTTAAAGCTGACACTAGCCAGGAAGCCCATGTAACCCAGGACACAGTAAAACATGATCATTGAGCCCTCATTGCATTCCATTATGATTTCTCCCTTCAGTGAGTGCAGATCTGTATCTGGGAAAGGGGGAGAGGTACTCAGCCAAAGAGTGCAAATTCCCACCTGAATGAAGGAACCTGAAAGGACAATAGAATTGGCCAGTCCTTTCCCTACCCATTTCCTCATTCCAGAACCTGGTTTGGTTGCCATAAATGCCAGAACCACAGTCATGGTTTTTGCCAATACAGACGAAAGGGCCACTGAGAAGATAATTCCAAAAGTCATTTGCTGGAGAAGACAGGTTATGTTTTCAGGTCTTCCCATGAAGAGGAAGGGGCAGAGAAAACAGAGGAGAAGGGAGAGGAGGAGGATACAAGTGAGGCTCCAGTTATTGGCTTTAACAATTGGAGTCTCTCGATGCATCCAAAAGATTCCAAGCACAAAAACTGAAATCAAAAAGAAAACAATAGCCATTGTAATAAAGAAGATTCCTAAAGGTTCATTATAAGAGAGATATGTAAACACTTTGGGGATACATTGATTTTGGATATTGTTAGGATATTCATTTTCTGGACATTTCATACAGACATCCATATCTGGAAAAAAGAAAAAAGAAGATATCCTTCTAACATACCAAACTTTCAGTATAGAATATATAGAGTACAATTTATGTTGATACAAGTTACCTATTTTGCAAAGAGAGGATAGCAATTCTCTCTTTTTTAATGCAAAAACATATATCAGTCTCATAATATAGATCCTTCATGATGCACAGAGGGTGTTGCTTGAAAATCAAAAGCAAATAAAAGTATTTCCTGTCCCCTTTATTCATTTTTAAAATCAGGTAATTACTAGTATACTCTTAAGCAGTGCTTTTTTTGTAAAAAAAAAAAAAAAAAAAGGTGCCGGAACTCACATACAGTATGTCATACAACCCACCTTGCCTACCCTACAAGGTTCCATCCAAAAAAAGGTGCCGGAACTCTGTTCTGGGCGTTCTATGACAAAAAAGCCCTGCTCTTAAGTGCCATTCCAATTTGGACTAGCAATATTTGCAGCTTCATAGACAAATTTGTACAAATAAATATTATAAATACTTGGTACTAATAGATCAAGTTGATATGGTATTTTAAGGAATGGATGGAACAAGAAATTGGAGGACCCTGTTTTGTCTAAGCTATAGAAATTGAGGAAGACAGAGTGAAAGAAGAGAGAATATTATTGGGGGAGGGTCTTTATCTTGTTTTGTTCCAAACAAACAAACAAATAGATGCACTGGTCTGGTCAGTCAAAAGTAAGGTAAGTCATTTTGTCTTACCTATTTCATCAGAGATCTGCCCTTCTGAACATGACACACAATCATAACAACAAAATTTCTCTCCTTCCTTCTTCTTTCTGCTGGAGCCTTGGTAGCAGTGGTCATTGCACACAGAAATAGGAAGCCCCTGAACAGTAAAAGGTATGAGAAAATTAGAGAATAAAATACCTGCATTAATAGAACTTTCCAAAACAGAAACCCACAGCTGGGATGAAGAGGCAGAAGAAAATGAAAATGAGAAAACTTGAGTTAATGAGAAGGAATTGGCATTGACTTCTTTGGATGTTCTAGCAGAAGACCTGGATGGCAGAAAGTTATGTTTTCATAGGATCTGGCACATGTTTGGATTAGTCCAAACAGAATGTGGCACTATAGGAAGTCCCCAACTTACAACCACAATACGGTGCATAATTGTTAAGTCAATTGCATGTTTGTTAAGAAAATTGATTCTGATAAATGGGCATTTTTTTGCTGAAAACTAACTAAAAACTCTGCAAATCATGGTTATATGACCATGGGACACATGCAACTGTTCATTAATCTGAGTCAATTGTCACATGCCCAAAATGTGAACATGTAACAACAAAGGAAGTGGCAGGCTCTCCTTTGGAAACAGGTCACAAATAGCTTTTTTTTCAGTCCCTTGTAAATTTGAAGGGTTATTAAATGAACAGTTGTGTGCCTAAGGCTATCTGTATTTACAATGGCAATTTATAAACACAATTGGAAGCATTTGCCTCAAGCTTCCCGTGGACATATTAATGCTCAATTGCATATGCAGAATATGTTATATGTCATCATCTTGAAAGCTTTCAAAAGACCAAAATATGATTTTCTTCAATTACTGAAATTTATTTGACAATTGCTCCAAAGAGTGTTTTACTTTTGTTATTAGTTGAGAATCTGCAGCTTCTTCTCACCTGGTTAAAGCTTCTGTGCCATACAATTTGATTGTCATTAAGGGTTAATTCTCTGCCTGATGGAGCCCGAGGTTCCAGTGTTCCAACTTTGACTCGAGAAATGGAATTATTGTGGAAAGTAATCCAGTTTGCAACATCAAAACTCGTAATCAATTCTCTGTTTTCATCAAATGTAATAGAGTCTCCCATACTGTTGTTGAATACAATGCTTTGCAAGAAAGAATGAAACTGTATTTTAAAAAAAAAAATTAAAGAAATTAACAGCAAGAGTTTGAAATAATAACAACTCCATAAAATTATTTCAAGCTGAACTATCCTGCTTTGAAAAATGCAAAGGAAAATTGAGGGTATCTTCAATTCAATGTTGACTGCTGTCTGAACAAGATTCAGTAATTCCTTTGGCAAGATGTCCAGAATTGGCTTGTCATTACATTCTTTCTAGGACTGAGAGAGAGTGATAGCCTAAGGTCACCAGTTGGATTTGTGCCTAATAAGGAGTAGAAGGAACATCTCCCTATTTATAGCCCAGTGCCTTAACCACCACACCAAACTGTTTATTATCATGTATATTTCATATTTTATAACCACAGTGTCTCTCTTTCAGGTCATTAACATGTTAGCCCTTTTTTTTCAAAATACTGAATATAGTTGTTATCTTTAAAGCAGAATGCTTTTGAGTATGCTACACAAATTATGACAAATATCTGCCTGCAAGAACTTTCAGGAACATAGGGAAATTAACTCACAAAGATATAATTAGAAAACCTGCAGGTTTTTGGCTGCATAGAATCTGAATGCACTTCAGAATGGATATTCAAATGGTGTTTCTCAAATTCCACAACAAAGTGGTCAGTCCTCATTGACACAGGTCATCTACAATTGGTAACCAACCCCCAACCTTAGAAGACAAGGTTTTACCTTTTCTACATTCTTAACATCCAAAATAACACACAATAAAACTTAATATATTATTTTTCCAACTCTACTAAATTACTTCCTAGCATGCCATGTTCTCGATGGCTCTTAGAATCCAAAACAAATTAACATGTAAAACATGTAAAATAGGAAAAATAACAGACTTCCAGTTTGGCGTTCGATGAGACAGGTGGAAGAAGCCAGGGCTCTGGCTTCTTAGCCCGATTTCATTCTGCCCGATGACCTCAAGGGGTTGGAAAGTTGCCCTGGAGGGGCAATGAAGAAGGAGGGATGACTCAGGAGTCCAGACCAGACAGCGGTCGGTCCAGACAGACTGAAAAAATCCTCTAAAAGGACAGAGAAAAGGCTGCCTGCTAAGCCCAGGCAGCCCAAGTTGTCGCCAGCTGGAAGAAAAGCAAGGAGCCGTGGTGCTCCGCTAAACAGTTGATTGTCAACAGTGTGCTGAAACTGGGTGAGCCTGCTTTTTTTCCTTTTCCTTTTGGACTTAAAAATGTTGATACTGATTGGGAAGAGCTATAAAGTAAAGACCCCAGAAGGACTAGGGGAGAAGAGAGTTAAAAGCGGTGAGCAAATATAGAAGGGGAAGGATTTTAAGGAATATAAAAGAACTCTTAAAAACTGAACATAGACTGACTCAAAGAAAGACTACTTAACCTACAGGATGTGGAAAACATTTTTAGATATAATTCCAAGGGTAAATAACCTATAAAGAACTTTAAAAGAAAAACTTTTTGATAATCTTTTAAAACCAGATATTGACAAAACAGTGTATGAGGACATCTAGTGGTGAAAGAAGATACTATAGTAACATTAAATAATACAAGAATCTGAAAGTGTTTGACCTTGAAACAACACCGGGTGTAAACAAAGTGCCTTTGTGTGAGTTTACAAGTGAAAAGACTTTCTACAATTATATTTGTTGACTCTGGATATAACCAAAACAGGAATTACTTGGAGACAGCAGACATTTTACATCTGAGACTCGACTGGAGAATTTGGATTTGGCCTAAAGTAGTTGGCTCGTTCTTTTTGGCTGGATTTTAGCCTAAGATAGTTGGCTTTTTTTCTTGTTTTATTTTGTTTTCTCTCCTTGAGATATTGGATTTAGTCTAAAGTAGTTGGCTCTTTTCATGGTTTGGATTTTAGCCTAAGATAGTTGGCTGGAAAAATGAGTACATCAAACCTCACCAGACTTATGAAAAAGACTTCCTCTGCATCCTCTGTTGGAACACCTAGCCCAACAACCCAGGGATCTATTGTAACAATGTTGCAGCATGAGAAAATAAGCACTGCTCAAAATGAGATGCAAACTACATTAAAATTGATTCAAGAATCAATGCAAAAAAAATCACGAAGAGACGAAAAGTAATTTTGATAAATTAAACAAACAAGTCTCGGACATAAAGACACAATTTGAAGTCCGCCATCGAATGATTGTCAAAAATGAACAAAGAATTCAGAAAATGGAAAATAAATCAGATGATATTGACAAAAAAATGGAAATACTAATGCAAGAAAATGGAAAATTACAACAAGCAAACCAAAATCCAGAAGAAGCGGAAGCAATCTTAGAAATGGAGAAAGCAGAACACTACTTAAGATTTCAAAATATTCCTGAAGACCGAGAAGAAAATATAGCAACTGTGATTATTGATATCCTGGCAGAGGCTTTGAAAACAGACAGAGCAGAGATGCAAGTGGAGATAGATGAAATATTTCAAATGAATTCAAGCTACGCAAGGAAATACAAACTACCCAGAGAAGTGCATGTGAGATTTATAAAGAAAACAACAAGAGATGAAATACTGAGAAAAGTTAGAGATGAGCCATTACAATACAAAAATAAAGAAATTATGGTCTTAAAGGAGATACCCAAGAGAGTAAGAGATACTCAAAGACAATATCATTTCTTAACTACAAAGCTGATTGTAAAAGGCATAAATTTCAGATGGTTAATGCCAGAAGAGAGTTTAATCAACTGGAATAATACACAATACCAATTGGATTCAGTTTGGAAAGCAGAAGACTTTGATGAAAGAAACCGAGCATTCTTAGATGAAGGAGTGCATCATTGACAAGAGGAGAGAAAAGATCAGAAACAAATAGAAGAAGCAACTGAAGAAGCAATTATACAAACAGGAGAACAGAAAGATAAATCTAATCAAGAGAGTGAAGGAATTGCCAGAGAACAGAGGATCACAAGATCGACTAGACCTAAATATAAGTAACTGAAATGGAGAAAGAAAATAGAATAATAGAAATGGAGTACAAAAATATTTGTTTAGTAGGAGACTTTAATGCAATAATGGATGGGACATTAGACTATAAAAGTAGTAAAACAAGAAAAATTGGAAGAAGAAGAAGATTACCTAAGACTTTTTTAATATGATAGAAGAAATTGGAGTACAAGATGTTTGGAGGGAAATTAATCCAGGAAAATTACAATATACATTTTATTCAAAAAGTCAAAAATCTTGGTCCAGAATCGATATGATCTGGATGACATCTGAACTGAGGATAAATATGCAGGAAATTGAGATAGAACCAGGTACATGGGCAGACCATAACCCTTTAAAAGTGATGTGGAGAGAAATACAAAAAAAAACAAGATGGATTTTGAACCAATCTATATTACAAGAAAGAGAATTTATAGAACTAGCAAAAAAAGAAAATAAAAAAGAAGATACAATATTACAAAATGTATGGGATACAGCCAAAGCATACTTTAGAGGTATAGCTATAACATAAATGGCAAAAAAACAGAAAAAACAGCAGTATGTACTATTAAAAGAAAAATTTGGAAAACTAGAATCAGAACTGCAAATGAATCTGCAAAAGAAGATTCTGAAAAGAGAAATGGAAACAATAAAACACAAACTAAATCTGTTGGATTCAGAAAAATTGGCACAGCAAATAAAAAGAGCAAAACAATTTTTTTTGAAAATGCAAATAAACCAGGAAGATGGTTAGCTTATAAACTTAAAAAACAGAAGGAGAAGAAAATGATAAATAATTTGATAGATGAAAAAGGTTACCTACAATTTTAAAGCAAACAAATACAAAAGATAATTAAAGACTATTACAAGAAACTTGGAAGAAATTCCAAGAGAGAGAATGATCCAAAATCTGGAAGAAAATAACCCTCCAAAAATTCCAGAAACCTGTAAGATTATGTTAGAGGGAAAAAATAACAATGATGGAAATAACAGAAGCCATAAGAAGACAAAAAAAATGAGAAAACACCAGGGCCAGATAGTCTACCGGTGGAGTTATATAAAGCTTTACAAGATATACTAAGTGAACCATTGAAAGACGTTTGCAATCAACTTTTGTTGGAGGCTAAACTCCCAAATACATGGATAGAAGCAAATATTACCTTAATATCAAAAGAAGACTCAGATTTGACAAAGATAAAAAATTATAGATCGATATTGTTACTGAATGTGGATTATAAATTTTTTACTTCAATAATGGCAGAGAGACTGAAAAGATACTTAACTGAATTTATACATTCAGACCAAAATGGTTTTTTGCCAAAGAGACAAATTTAAAATAATTTAAGAGTGATAATGGATGTATTAGAATATTATGAATTACATCCAGGGAAACAACTGGCACTAATATTTCTAGATGCCCAAAAGGCATTTGATAATGTTTCCTGGCAATTTATGATTCAGCAATTACAAATAATGGACTTTGGACAGAACTTTACAAACATGATTAAAAACAATATATAATAAACAAACAGTGAAAGTGATTGTGAATGGAGACTATACTGAGAATTTTGAGATAAGAAAAGGCACAAGGCAAGGATGTCCACTATCTCCATTGTTATTCATTTTTACAAACAAATGTCGGGAAAAACAGAATTGCAGATAGTTAAAAAGGTCAAATATCTGGGAATACATTTAACAGCAAAATGTTCAACGATAAAAGAAGATAATTACACAAATCTATTGAATCAAATAAAACTGGATCTGGAAAAATGGAAAGACTTGCAATTGTCAATACTAGGAAGAATTGCTATAGTGAAAATGAACATACTACCAAAAATCTTATTCTTATTTCAAACAATACCTATAAAACTTGAGAAAAAAATCTTTGAAGACTTAAATTCACTAATTTTGAAATTTATTTGGCAAGGAAAGAAAGCTAGAATTAAGATGAAAATGTTACAAGATGCCAAGGAAAATGGAGGACTTGGTCTACTGGAGTGGGTTTTATATTATCAAGCATCTGCATTAACATGGGTAAAAGAATGGATAACTATCTGGACCCCCTCCAGTCGGGCTTCAGGCCAGGTTACAGCACGGAAACGGCATTGGTCACGTTGGTTAATGATCTCTGGAGGGCCCGGGACAGGGGATATTCCTCTGTCCTAGTTCTTTTGGACCTCTCGGCGGCTTTTGATACTGTGGACCACGGTATCATGCTGCGACGGCTGGGTGGGTTGGGAATGGGGGGC
>NW_015386524.1:38975-59892 GCF_001527695.2 Protobothrops mucrosquamatus
CCAGCAAGCGGGACTGGCCTAGGGGATTTTATAGGGGTTTTAATTACTTTTAAATTTGACATTCTCAAATATTTCATTTTAATTAAATTTTAACTGGGTGTAATATGTTAGCTTTTTATCATTTGTCAGCCGCCCTGAGTCCGAAAGGAGAAGGGCGGGATATAAATACAATTAATAAATAAATAAATAAATAAATAAAACTCTTAGAAATAAAAGGCTGTTATATATGGAGGGGCATGATTTACAATTGGGGTGGAACGCTTTTTTATGGTATGGGAAAAATAAAGTTCATAAATATTTCCAAAATCATTATATAAGAAATGCATTATTAACAACATGGGAAAAAATAAAATGTAAAATATATTTGAAAATTCCAGAGTGGTTGTCAACAATGGAAGCATTTGTACACCCAAATTTAGTAAACTTTGAAAAAATCTGGACATATAGAGATATTCTAAACTCTGAAGGGAATTTAAAATCTAAACAAGAAATGGAAAATCAGGGTCTCAATCTATCATGGTGGACACATTTACAAATGCAAGCTAGATATGATAAAGATGTTAAACTGTATGAATTTTATAAGGAACAAACTGTGTTTGATAAGTCATTGTTAACTTCTGATAAGAAACTAATTAAGAAAATGTATAATTTTCTATTAACTTTCAAAATGGAAAGCGAACAAGTTAAAGAAACAATGATAAGATAAGTGAAAAATTTTGGATATAATATAGAATTAGAAAAATGGCAAAATTTATGGGGAAAAAATTACAAACTGACAATTTCAACTTCCTACAAAGAAAATTTATATAAAATGTTCTATAGATGGCACTTGCCACCAGCAAGATTAGCAAAAATATTTAAAAAACATGTCAGATAAATGTTGGAAATGTAAATATAAATCAGGCACGTATTATCATGTTTGGTGTACATGTGACAAAGTAAAAAGTTATTGGAAAAAGATACATACCTGGCTAGAAAAGATGTTGGGAGAACATGTAAATTTTAAACCTGAACTTTTTTTATTAGGTATAATGCCAGAAAAAACTAACAAACAAAGCTTATATTTGATTTTGCATATCACAACAGCGGCAAGAATTATATTTGCGGAATACTGGAAAAATGAAGGAATACCATCAGATGAAGAAATAATAAAAAAAAATACTAGAATGCACAGAGATGGACAGACTAACTATGAGATTGAAAGAAAAAGAAGAAACAGAATATTATCAAACTTGGGGCTTATTTCATCGATGGCTATAGGAAAGAATAAACGATTAGGAATTAAATATGTATTAGCAAATGTAAACTCAGACAGCACATTGATTGAAAAAGTATTACTGAATGTATAGGAAAAAACTAACAAAACTTTTACAAAAAAGGAAAAATAACAATGGCTAGTTCTGGATAAAGGTTGTGGACACAGTAAATTCTGTAGAATAGAATTTAAAAGATAATCTTTTAAATTAGTAGTTATATTGTTTCACAAATAGGAAAGAAATATCCCTGCAATACAACTACTAATGTAAAAGCTTTTATTTTTTTCAAGAAGTGGTTTTTTTCAACACAATTCATTGGTATAATAGTGATATATAATACTCATTCCCAGTAGCATCACTGAGATTAGGGAAACATGATGGCCCAATTGAATAAACAATGTTTGTATATTAGAAATAAATAAAATACCTGCCATGGTTTTAAATTCTGAAATATTAATTGTTCTGTTCCTATTACATTTCTACATCTGAAGCTGGACTTGAGTAAGGCATGCAAAGAGTGCACTATAACATAGACTGCATTGTAAATGTTGTAACTGTGACCGCTCATGCTCATTTCAAATAATATAGTCGGCAGACTTTCTAACTTCTCATTTCCAGTGCATAATAGGTTGCTATTTTCGTTTATAGTGGAAATGTGAAATGAGCAATCAAATGCCTGTTCCCAAAAATTCTGAATGAAATTGTCTTCTTTTGCCCAAGATGGCTTTACAGTTTGAAGAAATTCTTGGAATCCAGGTGGCTCTTTTGAACGAACTGTGAATGATAGGACGCCATGGAAAGTCTGTATATCCCAAAGTCTCTGAACTGACAGTGATTCAAAATTCCAATGGGATGTAACAATCCACACTTTACCCAAAGGAGTCCATGAAAAAACAGATGCTACAAAGATGATCACTCTCAGATTTTCCATGGCTGGAGTTAGGGCATAGATTAAACACACTTTGACTTTACCCTCCATATAGAGTTGATCATATCTTAACTCCATTGTAATCAACTGTATGTACTCTTCCAGAAATGCCTTCCTGGGTGTTCGAAGTATGAAAGCATAACAAATGTTGTTTTGTGAAAGCAACGGTTCCATTTTCTGCAAAAACATATCCCCATAGTCATCATCCATAGCCAAGAGCCCAATCCAATTCCATCCAAAATGCTGAAGTAATCGAATAATTCCAGTGTATTGATGCATTTCATTTGGAACCATCTGGTACAAGGATAGAAATATATTTTTCTCTCCGTGTACTAGAGAAAATTCTCCATAGGCCAGCTGAAAGGCAATATACACCAAATAATCAGAACAATTACATAAGAATATGAAATGGGTTTCATATTCATCATAGGTAAGTCAGAAAGTCAGAACTGAAATGTTGGTGGAAATTATGCAGTCAGTTAATAATAATAATAATAATAATAATAATAATAATAATAATAATAATAATAATAATAATAATAATAATAATAATAATAATAATAATAATAATAGTAAAGTTGGAAGGGACCTTGAAGGTCATCTAGTCCAACCCCCTGCTCAGGCAGGAAACCCTTCGGACAAATGGCTGTCCAGTCTCTTCTTAAAAACTTCCAGTGTTGGAGCATTCACTGCTTCTGGAGGCAGGTTGTTCCACTGGTTAATTGTTCTCACTGTCAGGAAGTTTCTCCTTAGTTCTAGATTGCTTCTCTCCTTGATTAGTTTCCACCCGTTGCTTCTTGTCCTGCCTCCAGGCGCTTTGGAAAATAGCTTGACTCCCTCTTCTTTATGGCAACCCCTGAGATATTGGAACACTGCTATCATGTCCCCCCTCGTCCTTCTCTTTATTAAACTAGACATACCCAATTCCAGCAGCCGTTCCTTATATGCTTTAGCCTCCAGTCCCCTAATCATCTTTGTTGCTCTTCTCTGTACTCTTTCTAAAGTTTCAACATCTTTTTTACATCGTGGTGACCAAAACTGGATGCAGTATTCCAAGTGTGGCCTTACCAAGGCATTGTAAAGTGGTATTAACACTTCACGTGATCTTGATTCTATCCCTCTGTTAATGCAGCCTAGCACTGGGTTGGCCTTTTTGGCAGCTGCAGCACACTGCTGGCTCTGCAGCTGCCAAAAAGGCCAACACAGTGCTAGGCTGCATTAACAGAGGGATAGAATCAAGATCACATGAAGTGTTAATACCACTTTATATGAACTGGTTAATACCAGTTCATATAGGTAGAGTATTATATCAGTTAAAAGGGTTGTCTATGTGTTTCTGAGCCCATTTTTAACTGAATATGAAAACATTTAAACACAAGCACAAGACTGAAAGCAAGGCATTTATGATCTACAAAAATGTTTTAGTTTGATTACCTGAAGGGAGTCAAGTAGCATGTAGGAAAGAGAATATTTTTTGTAGTGGCCCAACCTCTTTGAAACTCAATGTCAACAGGAGTTTGGTACAACTACAAAGACTCCGTAGTTTCTAAATATTTAAGTCAACTCTGGAAAGTGGCCTAAAGGTGCTTTGACAATGGAAGAAATTAAAGAAATTGGGTTTTCTAAGGAGCCATCTAAAGGGTTTACCTGTGGAATCTTGTAGTTGGCAAGAACTGTGGCCATGATGAATGAGGTCTCTGTCATACGTCCCCCAATGGCAGCAATAAATGTTTTCTTTAAATCACAGGTAAAGTTGGGAACAAACCTCTGCTGTGTAGAAAGTAAACTCAGCATTGCCTTATAGGTTATCCTCGCAGGGAAGTAGTTGTTCACAATGTTGAAACCCAATGTGATGTTTGGTAAGAGATCGGGGTTCCTATTGATCTCCTTGACAGTAAACACCAAAGCAAGGATTTGCTGATACATCTTTGGCAGAGAACTGCAATAAAAACTATCAGTTTAACTGAAGTGTCTCCTATCCTTCTCTTGTACCTGTGTACTCAAAGCTATGAAACTGAATACCATGAAGTTCAAAGGCTTCCATTGAACCAGTCCTACAATTAACTGAGAGTTAGCCACTTCAAGCTACATGTGCTGAAAGTCAGCTGCAATAGTTGGAAGAGGCCCTGAAACCCTTAAATAACCACACTCATGATGAAAAACATGTTATCTCCTGCCATAATTTATCTTGGGAAAGAAACATTTTATAGCTCATATGCAGGAAAGGTGCTTTGAATCTAAATTAAATAAATTAAATAAATAATTTCTAAAGGCTACCCTTCCTATCTAATATGTAGCCTTATTAATGAATTTCCTTTCCCATCAATTATGGTACAATCAATCGCAAGTGTTTTGCATATAATACAGAACAGGAACAGAAGGAGCAACATTGCTAGCATCTACATTCTATTGTTGACAACACCAGCCAGAGCATAGAAAAACTGAAATAATGCAAGACCTGAAGTTGTGGAGAGACTTGGCCCATAGAATTACAAGAGTGAATACTCAAATATCATATTATCCATTCAAGGGGCTGCCACATACAAGAGAGAATCAAGCTATTCTCCAAAGCACCTGAAATCAGGACAAGAATGAATGCATGGAAACTAATCAAGGAGAGAACCAAACTAGAACTAAGGAGAAATTTCTTGATAGTAGCAACAATTAATCAATGGATGCTCCACAACAATTTACTCCAGAAGTTATTGTGCTTCAACAGTGGAGGTTTTTAAGAAGAGATTGGACAACTATTTGTCTGAAATTGTACAGGGATAGAACTTGAAGGTCCCTTTCCATTCTCTTATTCTGTTATCATCATCATCATTGCTGAAAATTCCCATCCAAGGAAACATAGAGTTTCCCATGGATAAAATTTTCCTAGGGCCTTTAAGACAGTTACCACAGTATTGAAATGTTTTCTCAAACAGATTCCCTTTTTTTTCAATGTGAAATTTCAGTCTGTGTGTTTGGTTTGTTTATAATTCCACCTTCTTTCAATTCTTTAATGCCCTTTGAACTAATACCATTGGGGGAAGGGGTTTGTATTTCAGAAGCTGTGATCTTTATTTCTTTTTGGAAGAGAAAAGTGAGATGCTTTTCCTCGTTGTCTTTAACCTAAATAAGGTTTTGCACGGGTTACCATATCTTAGAGTTAATAAAGTTTCATTGTATTTACTTTCCCTTCATGCTCTCCAAATGGTAAAGAGCATAACTGTTTGTGTTTTACTCCTATCAATGGTAATACCAGAATATTATATGAGGATTAGAATAGAAAGGCTTCAAATGACATTTCTGTATACACTATTCAAGAAATGATACTTTAAAAATAGCTAGAAGCATTGCTATTATTAGCCTAACTTTCTGAAAATTACTATGGTTTTGAATCATGAAGTGAACATCAGAAGAATTGTATATGGATTTGATGCAGTGTATGAAGGCACACAGAGTTTTCAATTTAGTAGCCATCTTCTTACACTTCAAAAGAGAGAAAACTAATTAACAGCAAATTCCCAATGACATTATAGGTATGAAAATTTTCAAAGATTTATCATTATAATCCTGCTGCTTAACTTTTTCCCCCTTAATTATTTTGCACTTACTAGTGTGATGAGGGGAAAAAATAGAATTCCTTACATCACTTCATTGATCAATGTCTGAGCAGGATCTTCTGTGAAGGAAGGGCTGTTGTGAAAAAAGAAGGCTTGAGAGACAATTGCCCCAAAGATAACATTTCCTGGCTGAGCAAAGTGATGGGGTATAGGAAGTGGGTCATCAGGTATGCTACAATTGATAGCATATGTATTGCATACAATACAGAACAGGAACACAAGAAGCGTCATTGCTATAAACCCCATCCAATTGTTGACAATTTCCATCCAGAGAAAGATAGATGTCCCTATGCAGAAAAATATCCTATCGTGACACCATGAAAATAAAATGCATTTTTTCATTATCCTTACATACTGTATACAGTCTCTAAGTACTACAGTACTATAATATTTTCTTCAAACAGATTTCAGTTTTGGATTGTCTATTTCTGCTTTTTTAATGCGCTGTGAATTAATGCCACTTTTTTTAAAAAAATAAAATTATAATTGAGAAGCTACCTTCAGATCTTTATTTCTTTCTTTGAAAGCTAAACGTGAGACAATATTTTCATTATGTTTAAATTAGATTAATATAATTCTTCATGGACAACCAGGTCTTAAAGTCAATAAAGCTTCCATTTATTCAGGTTTCTTCCATGATCTCTCAACATGGTAAACATAAACTCCTTTATCTAAAAGTGAGCTGAGCAATCAGTGCACAGGGAGAAGAATTCTCAGTGTCTTACAAAGTACATCCTCCCATTTATGAACATTAGAAGAAGAAATAAGAAGAGGGGCAGGGAAAAAAGAGAAAAAATTACAGAAACTATTGAGAATGAAAGAGAGATAAAACAGCTTAGAATATGAAATGAGAATTAGAATAGAAATGCTTCAAATGATAGCTCTCTACACCCTTATCAACAAATTATATTCTGAAGATAGGTAAAAGCACTTGGTCAACTTTCTGAAAATTGAGTTCAGTAAGGAACCTATAATTTGGACCACTGGGGGAATAATCAAGTCCTCTCCAATTCTCAATATTTTGCACATCTCTCCTGAGAAAAGGGCTCGAAATGTGCATTTAGAATTAGAATACAATACAGATAGAAGGGACATTGGAGAACCTATACCATTTCAGATAAGTGACTATCTAGTCTCTTCTTTAAAACCTCCAGTAATGGAGCACCCAGTAATTTGTTTTGATTTTTTTTATATACCATGAAAGTGCCATAAGCCTTTTTTTAATCAAATTTCCTGACAGATAAACGACTCAAACTTCATATACAATAAATCGATAGCAGTGATTAAAACTGAAAAGTATACTAGGTAAAATATTAATTTTCATAAATACATCAACCAACCCTAGATTGCCCATCAGAATCAAAGAAATCTTTTGGTAATTTGTTTTGAGTGATTTTAATATTTATCTGAGAAGTTCTACCCAATTGTGGGTGATCACTGCATTCCAATCCCCCATCAAACACCACTTTTCATAAGAAAATCTGTCAATTTTTATAGATGGTTTATAAAACACTACTTTATCCTCAGTTGGGGCATAATTTTGAAGTGTCAAAGTATTAGTTCCATTTAAAATAATTTCAATTCCAGCCAACCTATGAAGCTCATCATCAATGGACCAACCTCTTGTGAGAGGGGCTGTTGTCATTTCCCTGGCTTTGGAGTTTGCATTCAGGGAAGCTCTGTTCAGCACTGTGGCTTGGGGGTCTTTCTCCTCTCCTGTGCTTTTAAATGAGAGTTCTTCACCATGTGCCCTGATTTGACACAGAAAAAACAGAGGGCCAAAGCAAGGATGTCTTGATAGGACTTAGGCACAGAACTGCAAAAATCCCCCAACAACCTATCAATTTAAATAAATAACATAACAGTATCTACCAGGTTTCTTCAATTCTTGTGTACTAAAAGCTATAAAGCAGTACACCATGAAATTCAAAGAAGACCATAGAACCAGTTCTATTGTTCTGTAAGAGGCAGACACCTCAGGCTGCAGATGATCAAGGGCAGCAGGAAGAGGTGGAAGAAACACTGAAATGTCCTTCACACTTAATTGGCTTAACTTCTTCAAAGGGGTTGCTAAGTCTTGTCCCATTGCTAGTTACAAAGAGAGAGCTCAATGACAGTTCAGATGACTGTTTGAAGGGACTGAAAGAAAGCAACACTTGTTCCTGCCTTGACAAGCGTTGGATAAAAACAGTTATGACTCATTGACAGAAAGGTTATTTTGCATCTATTTCCAAAGATTATTCTTTTACGTAATATGTGGCCTTGTTATTAAGTCTCCTTTCCCTATCTCAGACAAGCTTAAGTGCTTTGACTTTTGATGCCATGAAAGTGCCATGACCCAGTTTTTCATCAAATTTCCTAAGAAATATAAAAGTTGCATTTCAGGCAGAATAAATAGGTAGTAATGATAAAAATGAACATTGTACTAAGCAAACCATTCATTTTTATTATAGCAATTCTTCCCAGCAATACCACATGTAGTTTCTTCCATCTTAACATATCTGTAATTTCATTCCATGTTTTAACATTGATATTTTGAAATAATATGCAATTCAAATTCTGTTGTAGGCCCAGTGCACTTCAACATCTTCATAAATGATCTAGATGAGAGGATAGAAGAGAAACTCATCAAATCTGCAGAAAACACCAAGATGGGGTAATAGCTAATAGTTGATAGATTCAAGATTCAGAAAGACAATGACACAGATGAACACTGGTTGCAACTCCAAGGTTACAAAATTAAGTTTATACATTTAATCAAGAGAAACCAAATCCATAAATATGACAAAGCAAATAAATATTGGGATCAGATGTATCCTAATACAGAAGAATTTTAAAATAAATATGAAACTGAAAATAAAAGTTTTCCTTTTAATTTTGATGTCAAAGAGATTAAAAATTGAACTTTGTTATTATATATTGCCCTGTTTGAAAGTAAACAAAGCACATTCCAATAAAAGTTTGTCTTTTTTCTCTAATTTAATGCCAATTTAAATATATTTGAAATAGATTTTTAATACATGCTTATTTTGAACAGCAAAGCATATTTTGATTTTAAGCAGATTTTTAGTTCATAGAAATTTTAAACCTCAAAGCATAATCCCAAAATTTGGTTAGTCATTTTTCCCAGGTAGGCATCAAACATCTTTTCCAGTAAGAAGCCTATAACACAGCGCTTACAATATGCAAAAGTAGTTGAGACTACTTTGAAGCAACATATGATTTAGTTAAAATTAATATCTGTGCTTGGACTGAGAATTTATTTCAAAAATTGAATATTATATGGCAAAAAGGGCATGGATATGCAGCCCAAGAAGGAACGAGGCCCATAAACTATCCCATTAATGAATCACTATGAAAAGCATATAAAACTTCAATGCATTCCAAATTAAACTTTTCCTTTAATATCCAATAGGACAGAGGTCACCAACCTTTTGGGCACCATTATGTGGAGAGAGATTTTTAGGGGGTGTGATTTTATGTGCTGCCTGCATCTTGCAGATGGGGCTTTGCTTGTTTGTGCAGCCCAGTTGCTAGCATACCATGGCCCGGTACTGGTCCACAGCCTGGGGCTTGGGGACCCCTGCAATAGGACCATTCACAACCTTGTAAAATTCCACATTTGTATATGGCAACTCTTTCAGAATTGGACATATATGGACATATGTTAATCAAAATTTAATCATCATTCACATCAAATTGGATAGGACACATCCATTCTTTGATCTTGAAACAGATCTACTTTTAAAAACTTCTTTTCTTCATATCAAGTTTTGTATATGAATGAAGTTAAATCCTTCCAAATTCCTGCAAGATAAATTAATATACAAAAAATCCCCAGAAAAGAATACTTTACAAATAATATAAACATGTTTCATTAATCTGAATATAAAAAGCCAGTTATGTTTTTTTCCTTATTAAATGTTCCTTCTTGTTCATCTCAGGTCTCAGTAAAATGATATAGCATTTGGGGGAAAATATACACCCCAGTAAACCAGCACTGGAGGATAAGATAGAAAAGATCTCCACAGCTACCATGTATTTCCCTTTGGTGCTCAGGTACGTTGGAACAAATGACAACCAAACGCTGCAAAAGACCAACATGCTGAAAGTTATGAACTTAGCCTCGTTAAAACTGCTGGGCAGCTTCCTGGCTTGGAAAGCAGTGTTAAAGCTGACACTAGCCAGGAAGCCCATGTAACCCAGGACACAGTAAAACATAATCACTGAGCCCTCATTGCATTCCATTATGATTTCTCCCTTCAATGAGTGCAGGTCTGTATCTGGGAAAGGGGGAGAGGTACTCAGCCAAACACTGCAAATTCCCATCTGGATGAAGGAACCCAAAAGGACAATAGAATTAGCCAATCCTTTCCCTACCCACTTCCTCATTTTGGATCCTGGTTTGGTTGCCACAAATGCCATAATCACAGTCATGGTTTTTGCCAATACAGACGAAAGGGCCACTGAGAAGATAATACCAAAAGTCATTTGCCGGAGAAGACAGGTCATCTTTTCAGGGCGTCCTATGAAGAGGAAGGAGCAGAAGAAGCAGAGAAGAAGGGAGAGGAGGAGGACACAAGTGAGGCTCCAATTGTTGGCTTTGACAATTGGAGTCTCTTGATGCATCCAAAAGATTCCAAGCACGAAGATTGTAATCAAAGAGAAAAAAATAGCCATTGTAATAAAGAGGATTCCTAAAGGTTCATTATAAGAGAGATACGTAAACACTTTGGGGATACATTGATTTTGGATATTGTTGGGATATTCATTTTCTGGACATTTCATGCAGACATCCATATCTGGAAAAAGAAAAAAGAAGATATTTTTCCAATATCTTTTCCAAACTTTCTATCAGTACAGAATATACAGAGTAGAATTGATGTTGATACAAGCTACCTATTTTGTAAAGAAAGGATAGCAATTATTTTTTTTAATGCAAAAACATACATCAGTCTCATAACATATAGTTAAGCCTGAGGTCCTTCATTATGCATAGAGGGTGTTGTTTGAAAATCAAAATCAAATAAAACTGTTTCCTGTCCCCTCTGTTCATTTGTAAAATGAGGAGATTACTATTGACTCTTAAGTGCCATTCCAGTTTGGACTAGCAATATTTGCAGCTTCAGAGACAACTACATTTGTAGAAATACTTTGTACTAATAGATAACTTTGATATGGTATTTTAAGTAATGGATTGAATAAAAAATTGGAGAACCCTATTTTATCTAAACTATGGAAATCAATCAGAATATCCCAATTAAAAATTTTAAGGGATCATAGACTATTTTTATTAGATAAAACTGTATTTTTACTGGAAAAGAGTAAATTCTCATATTATTGCAGATGTAAAGAGAATAATGCTTCATTGCATTATATTTTTTCACATCTTAAGTGTTAATTTGTGCTTTGTATTAAGTTGACTATGAGATAAAATTTAATATTTTTAGTTGTACATATTTTTGAATTACAAAACCGTTAAATGGAAAATAATAGCTGAACAAATCAATCCCACATGCTTTTCTTTTTGCTCAGAGACTAATCCTTCAACAATGGAAGGGTAAATGCATGTTCATTTAAAACTGATGTTGCCTTGGCCTATGAATGAATTCCACTAAAATTCATGTATGCACTACTGATTACACTACAATATGTCATCATAAAAAAAACTTTTGTTTAAAATTTTAATTTCATACATTAATGCCTAAGAAGTAGATAAATGAGAGAAAAAGATAGAGGGAGAAAGAGCAAGAGAATAGAGAATATTATGAGGGGAAATCTTTTTTCTTGTCTTGCATTGTTTTTGCTGTTGTTCATATAGTTCTCCTTAAATAAATCTGGACATTGGACTTGATTTTTGCTGGCCAGTTAGCCAAAGTCCTCACATCTTTTGCCTACCTATTTCATTAGAGATCTGCCCTTCTGAACATGGCACACAATCATAGCAACAAAATTTCTCTCCTTCCTTCTTCTTTCTGCTGGAGCCTGGATAGCAGTGGTCATTGCACACAGAAATAGGAAGCCCCTAAAAAGGTGTGAGAGAATCAGAGGATAAAATACCTGCATTAATACAGCTTTTTCAAAAAGGAAACCCACAACCAGGATAAAGAAGCAGAAGAAAATGAAAATGAGGAAACTTGAGTAAATGAGAAGGATTTGCTTTGACTTCTTTGGATGTTCTAACAGAGGGCCTGAATGGCAGAAAGTTATATTTTCATAGGATCTGGCAGGTGTTTGGATTAGTCCTAATGGATTCATTAGATAATATTTTTTCTGAACGTGAGCAAATGCAATCCAGGTTCTTTTGTACCCAGAATGTTTAAAAATAGAATGTGGTACTACAGGTAGGTCCCGACTTACAACCAATTCTGGGATGCAGAATTTCAGTCATAAGATGTGCAGCTGGAAGTTAGGCCACTATGTGAAAATTTCAATTTTGCAATCATTTTTAAACTGGATGTAAACTAAATCACTATTGTTAATTCAAGCACATGTTCATTAAAAAAAAAATTCTGCCAAATGGGCAGTGTTTGCTGGAAACTAAGTCTGCAAATCATGATCATATGACCAAGGGACACTCCAGCTGTTCATAAATCTGAGCCAGTTGCCATGTGCCTGAAATGTGATCATGTGACAACAATGGAGGCAGCAGTCTCAACTTTGAAGACAGATAATAAATAGCTATTTTTCATTCAATAGTAAATTTTGAAGATTGTTAAATGATCCATTGTAAGTCTAGTACTATGTGTAGTTTCATTGGCAATCCATGTATTCCAAGCATAATTGGAAGCATTTGCCATAAACCTGCCATGGAATCATTAATGCTCAATGCTATATAAAAAATGTTCTGGCTCATCACCTTGAAAATCTCTAAAAGCGACTCTTCCTCATAATGGCTACTGAATGGTAAGGTAATTTTTCTCTCTTATTGACAATCTTCTGATTTTGCTGTCAAAGCTGATTCTTTGGCTGTGTTGCACCCTGGATATGAATGGGAGCACATAGGAATGACTTATGGCATCTTTCAGACAATCATGGACCCAGGTGGGAAGAGGAATCTTGAAGATTGCATTTCCCTGTGGGCATGATTGGAAAATCACCAGTCATCCATCTTTCCTCTCGGTAGTTCACTTTCTTAAGCTTGTCTGGGTTTGAACTTCATTTTTTTAAATTTCTGTTTTTCTTTGCTTCTTATTTCTAAAATTTGACTGGCTGGTTGAATGCTAATTTATTTTAATCCCCTGCTTGGACTCTTTTTTTTTTTTTTGTCTCTCTCCTTTGATCTATTTTCTTGTTTTGAATAACTTTTGTTTTTCCTTAAGGAAATCACGGTGTATTCCTGAGTAGTGAACGTGCTTTCACTTGATTTGTATTTTTAGTGGATTAAAGGGATTTTGTATTTTATTAATTTGCAAAAAAATTTAGCTTACTTTTTTAATCTTTGTTTTAATTGTGGATTAAAATATCCAAAAAATATCTTCCCTGATTTTCTGTTTACTTTCTTATTCTGTGGGATGTTACTTCAACATTTCTTGTTTCCTGTCTTTGAAGAATTCTCTTATTTACCATTACTAAGTTACACTGAGCAACAATTATCAGATTATAAACAAGGTAATGTGGCTGGCATCTGAAAAAAGATCGTTTGGTAACATATGATCCCTAGTTGAAAGTGATGAAGTGATAATGGCTGCAGAAAATATTCAGATACAAGTAACTGTAGATAAATCAGATTCACAAAAGGAATGTGATCTGAAAGTAGCAGAAAGAAACATGTACCTTAAAGATTTAGAACAGACTCAATTGCACATGCCTCTCTAAAATTCAAGCCTGCCATCTTTTACAACAGTAGAAAACTGAATGGATGTGATAAATTGGTTTTCCTTAAGAAGTTTGAAAAAGATTGGGGAACTGATTTATCACAGTTAACTAGAAAACCATTTTCATCTGGACTTTTTTAGGAATACAGACCGACTTTGTAGATTGGACTTATTATATTTAATCAGGAAATAATTGATAAGAGATGGCATTAAGAAACAAATGTGAATATTTGATCCAGATCAAACTTTTTAAAAAAAGCTCCAAAAGACAGAAAAGTCATTTTCTTCAATTACTGCCATGTATTTGAAAATCTGCAGTTTCTTCTCACCTGGTTAAAGCTTCTGTGCCATACAATTTGATTGTCATTAAGAGTTAATTCTCTGCCTGGTGAAGCCCAAGGTTCCAATGTTCCAACTTTGATTCGAGAAAAGGAATTATTGTGAAAAGTAATCCAATTTACAAAATCAAAACCCATAATCAGTTCTTTCTTTTCATCAAATGTAATAGTGTCTCCCATACTGTTGTTGAATACGATGCTTTTCAAGAAAGAATGAAACTATATTTTTTTAAAAAAATAAAAGAAATTAAAAGCAAGACTTTGAAATCACAATCACATAAAAGTATATTAAAGTGAACTATCCTGCTTTGAAAAATGCAAATGAGGATTATGGATGTCTTTGACTGTTTGGACAGCTCTCTGAAGTTTTTTTGGCAAGATGTCCAGAATTGGTTTGCCCTTGCATCCTTTCTATTCTAAGAGAGAATGACTGGTCTAAGGTCACCAGTTGACCTTAGATTGGCCAAATTAAAAAACCTGCAGTTTTTTGGTTGCATAGAATCTGAATGCACTCCACAATGAATAATCAAATAGTGCTTCTCAAATACCATTACAAAGTTACCAGTCCTTATTCACATAGATGGATCATCTACATATAATAACCTAAACCAAACTTTAGAACTTTAGAATCTGAACTTTAGAAAGCATGGTTTTATCTTTACTACATTCTGAACCTCCAAATAAGAAAATAAAGCTTAATATATTATTCTTTCCCACTTCCCACTTTCCCAACATTACTTCACTGTTTGGTATGTTTTCTATGAAATTCAAAACAAATTAATGTGTAAAACTACAGCTGTTGGGAAAAAAACAATGACCATCTCTGGAAAAAAGACTATACATTTTGTAGAATAGAAGAACACTTCCCCCCTAAAGCAATTATAACCTTTTAAATTAGTAGTTATATTGTTTCCCAATTTGGAAACAAATATCCCTGCAATACAACTAACTATTAATGTAAAAGCTTTTATTTTCTGCAAAATGAAGTGTTTTTTTATTTAACAGAATTCATTGGTATAACAGTGCTGTGTAACATCATTGCCAGTAGCATCACTACATGGTGCAATTAAACAAACAATTTTTGTGTGTTAGAAAAAATAAAAATAAAATAAAATAAAATAAATATAATAAAATAAAATAAAATACCTGCCATGGTTTTAAATTCTGAAATATTAATCGTTCTGTTCCTGTTGCATTTCTCCATCTGGATCTGGACTTGAGTAAGGCATGCAAAGAATGTACCATAACATGGACTGCATTATAAATGTTGTAACTGTGACCGCTCATGCTCATTTCAAATAATATACTCGGCACATTCTCTAACTTCTCATCCCCAGTGCATAATAGGTTGCTATTTTCATTTATACTGGAAATGTGTAATGGACAGTCAAATGCCTGTTCCCAAAAATTCTGAATGAAATTGTCTTCTTGTGCCCAAGATGGCCTTACAGTCTGAAGAAATTCTTGGAATCCAGGTGGCTCTTTTGAGCGAACTGCAAATGAAAGGGTACCATGGAAACTCTGTATATCCCAAAATCTCTGAAGGGACAGTGATTCAAAATTCCAATGGGATGTAACAATCCACACTTTACCCAAAGTTGGCAGTGAAGTAAAAGATGCTACAAAGATGATCACTCTCAGATTTTCCATCGCTGGAGTTAATGCATAGATTAAGCACACACTGACCTTATTTTCCACAAAGAGTTGATCATATCTTATTTCCATTGACAAAAAATGTATATAGTCATCTATATATGCCTTCGGTGGTGTTCTAAGTATAAAAGCATAACAAATGCTGTTTTGAGAAAGCAACGGTTCAATTTTCTGCAAAAACACGTCCCCGTAGTCATCATCCATGGCCATTACCCCAATCCAATTCCATCCAAAATGCTGAAGTAATCGAATAACCCCAGTGAATTGATGCATTTCATTCGGAACCATCTGGTACAAGGATGAATATATATTTTTCTCACCATGTACTAGAGAAAATTCTCCATAGGCAAGCTGAAAGGAAATATATACCAAATAATCAGAACAATTATATAAGAATATGAAATGGGATTCATTTTCATTATAGCTAAGGAAGAAAGTCAGAACTGAAGTGTTGGTTAAATTATACATTTCAGTTCATATACATGCAATATTATGTCATTTTAAAAAGTTGCCTGTCTGTTTCTGAGCCCATTTTAACTTATTGTAGAAACACTTAAAATATAGCACAAGATTAAAAGCCAGGCATTTATTATTGGCAAAAGTATTCTAGTTTGACTTCCTGAAGTAGCATGAAGGAAAGACAGTATTTTCTATAGTGGACCAACCACATTAAAACTGAATGCCAACAGGAGTTTGCTAATATTCAATATTTGGGGGAAACTACAAAGAGTTCTTAGTTTCTAAATATTTAATCATCCATATAGTTTATTCATATTTATATTAATTGAATGTACAATACAGTGTTCTCCTAGATTTTCCCCTATGAATGTCAACTCTGAAAAGATTTCTAAAGATGCTTTGACAATGGAAGAAATTAAAGAAACTTGGCATTTCTAGGGAGCCATCTCAAGGATCTACCTGTGGAATCTTGTAGTTGGCGAGAATTGTGGCCATAGTCAATGAGGTCTCTGTCATACGTCCTCCAATGGCAGCAATAAATGTTTTCTTTAAATCACAGGTAAAGTTGGGAACAAACTTCTGCTGCGTAGAAAGTAAGCTCAAGGTTGCCTTATAAGTTATCCTTAAAGGGAAGTAGTTGTTCACAATGTGGAAACCCAATGTGATGTTTGGTAGGAGCTCAGGATTCCTATTGATCTCCTTTACAGCAAACACCAAAGCAAGGATGTGCTGATACATTTTTGGCACAGAACTGCAATAAAAACTATCAATTTAATTAAACAACATAATAAGTATCTTCTAAGAACCGTGGTAGCACAGTGGTTAGAATTCACTATTACAAGCTAATTCTGCTGACTGCCAGCAGTTTGATTTTCACTGGTGCAAGCTTGACTCAGCCTTCCATCCTTCTGAGGTGGGTAAAATGAGGACCCAGATTGTTGGGGGCAATATGCTGACTCTGTAAACCACTTAGAGAGGGCTGTAAATGACTGTGAAGCACTATATAAGTCTAAGTGCTATTGCTATTGCTAGACTTCTCTTCTACTTGTGTATTCAGATCTATGGAGACAACATAAAACTCCTGGTTATGAAAGGTGGTCTTCTTCCCCAGAGCCTTGCAGGTCAGAATACAGAATAAGAGTTGGAAGGGACCTTGGAGGTCATCAAGTGATATTGTATGCCATGGAGATCACCAGTAAGTGGCACTCTGAGCAGCAGGGCATTTTTTCTCTCTCTGCAGACAAATAGCTGATTTTGCTGCCAAAGCCAGTTCCCCAGATTTGAACAAGAACTCCTAGGAATGACCAGTGATTACCCTTTGATAACTGTGTACTTGCCTGAGAAGATAAATCTAGAGGATTGTGAGTCTCATTAAACACTCATTAAAAACAGCCAGTCAGGTCTCCAACTTTTCTATTCGCGGTTTGTATTTTTAGGTGTAGCTTTGTTTTTAACATCACCTTTTGAAGTTTAATGGTTAATACCCTGGCTGAATGCTGATTTGCTCTGTATTCCTTTGCTTGATTGCAAATGTAAACTTTTATTGTTTTACTCCAGATTTTTACAACACTTTCTCTTTACTGGAAAGAAATCAGTGACATGAGGGATTTTTTTTCTTTGCAGTGATAGTGACTTGATCTGCTTTATACTGGATTTTTACTCTATGGAGTTTCCATTTTGTTAGCCTTTCTAAAAGAATTCCATTGGTTTGTTTTATTTTTATATATATTCTTGCTTTTTTATTTTAAAATGGTTGGAACTTTCCCTTTTTTCCCCTATTCCTGTTGTGAAAATTATTATTGAATATCTATTCTCTCTGTCCTTGAACACTCTGCTGCAAAAGCTTGGATATAAGATACACTTGGACTACAGTAAAATCAAAGCAATGATAAATGAAGGATTTTGAATATTTTACATTATATATTCTCTACAATTCTCTACATATAAAAAAGAAATAGGACACAGAGATATAAAAAAGAAATAGGACACAGATGTTTTAAATGTTAAAGCCTTCTTGGAAACTTTTGAAAAAACAATGTTTGCCAACTTACAATTTTTAAATGAAAATTTAGATAAAATATTTGATAAATTCCTAATTATTTCAAAGCATCCTAAACAAGACATCCAGATACAGACAACAATAATTATATTATTATTATTATTATTATTATTATTATTATTATTATTATTATTATTATTATTATTATTATTATTATTATTATTATTATTATTATTATTACAACAACAACAATAACAACAACAATAACAACAACAACAATAATAATGTTGGAAGGGACCTTGGAGATCATCTAGTCCAACCGCCTGCTCAGGCAGGAAACCCTATACCATTTCAGACAAATGGCTATCCAATCTCTTCTTAAAGACTTCCAGTGTTGGAGCATTCAAAACTTCTGGAGGCAAGTTGTTCCACTGATTAATTGTTGTGTCTGTCAGGAAATTTCTCCTTATTTCTAGGTTGCTTCTCTCTTTAGTTAGTTTCTATCCGTTGCTTCATGTCCCGCCCTAAGGTGTTTTGAAGAATAGTTTAACTCCCTCTTCTTTGTGGCAATCCCTGAGATATTGGAACACTGCTATCATGTTACCCCTAGTCCTTCTCTTCATTAACTAGACATACCCAATTCCAGCAACCATTCTTTATATATTTTAAATAACAATATTTTAAATAACAATGCTTTCTTTCTTACAAGCTTTAAATGCATTCCTAATGATTTCACATCATCCCAAAGAAGACATCCAGACATAGGCAACAATAGTTAAATCAATCATACAATTGGGTGGGCTGGAAATTATATAATCAAAGATTTATATATAATAATAAAGTTGGAAGGGACCTTGGAGGTCATCAAGTCCAACCCCCTACTCAGGCAGGTAACCCTATACCATTTCGGACAAATGGCTGTCCAGAGCATTCAATGCTTCTGGAGGCAGGTTGTTCGACTGGTTAATTGTTCTAACTGTCAGGAAGTTTCTTCTTAGTTCTAGGTTGCTTCTCTCCTTGATTAGTTTCCATCCGTTGCTTCTTGTACTGCTTTCAGGCGCCTTGGAAAATAGCTTGACTCCCTCTTCTTTGTGGCAGCCTCTGAGATATTGGAATACTGCTATCATGTCCCCCCTCGTCCTTCTCTTCATTAAACTAGACATACCCAATTCCAGCAGCCTTTCCTTATATGCTTTGGCCTCCAGTCCCCTAATCATCTTTATTGCTCTTCTCTGTACTCTTTCTAGAGTCTCAACATCTTTTTTATATCGTGGTGACCAAAACTGGATGCAGTATTCCAAGTGTGGCCTTACCAAGGCATTGTAAAGTGGTATTAATACTTCACATGATCTTGATTCTATCCCTCTGTTAATGCAGCCCAGCACTGTTTTGGCCCTTTTGGCAGCTGCAGCACACTGCTGGCTCATATTTAAGTGATTGTCCACTAGGACTCCGAGGTCCCTCTCACAGTTACTACTATTGAGCAAGGTACCCCCTATACTATATCTGTACATTTGGTTTTTCTTGCCTAAATGTAGAACCTTACTTTTTTCACCATTGAATTTCATTATGTTAGATAGCGCTCAGTGTTCAAGTCTGTCCAGATCCTCCTGTATCCTAAGCCTGTCTTCTGGAGTGCTGGCTATTCCTGCCAGCTTGGTGTCATCTGCAAATTTGATGATTTCCCCATCTATCCCCTCGTCCAAATCATTGATGAAGATGTTGAAGAGCACTGGGCCCAGAACAGAGCCCTGGGGCACCCCACTACACACTTCCCTCCATGTAGATGCGGTTCCATTGAGGACCACATGCTGAGTACGGCCGGTCAGCCAGCTATGAATCCATCTGGTGGTGATGCTGTTTAACTCACATTTTTCTATCTTATCAAGTAGTAGGTTGTGATCTACTTTGTCAAATGCCTTACTGAAGTCCAAGTAAATTATATCCACAGCATTCCTCTGGTCCATTAATTTTGTCACTTGGTCAAAGAATGCAGTACGATTTGTCTGACATGATCTGTTTTTGACAAGCCCATGTTGGCTTTTAGTAATGACTTTGTTTGCCTGTAGGGCTATTTGCTGATATTCTGACTTAGTTATGTGTCCCTCTTTCCACTTTCTATACTTGTCCTTTTTATCTTTCAATTTATCAGAGAGTTCATTATGCAGTCATGCTGGTTTCTTTTGAGAGCTGTTATTTTTCCTCTTTGTTGGTATTGTGCTAGACTGGGCTTTTATTATCTCACTTTTCAAAATTTCCTAAGCTTCTTGAGTTGTTTTCCCCTGGAGGATTCTCATCCATGGAATCCTTCCCAAGCCCTCTCTACGTTTATTGAAATTAGCTCTCTTGAAGTCCAAGACTCTAGTTTGACTCTGTTCTATTGCTTGTGTTTGCATAATGTTGAATTCCAATACTGCACTCCCCCTCAAGGTTCCTGTGGTTTCAACACTTTCTATCATTTCATCTCTGTTAGTGAGAATTAAGTCCAATATGGCTGATCCTCTAATTACCTTCTCTACTTTTTGGGAGACAAAGTTGTCTGCTAGGTTTGTCAGGAATTTGTTTGATCTTTCACTTGGTGCAGAGTTTGTCTCCAGTTGATGTCAGGGTAATTAAAGTCCCCCATTACTATTGTGATGTGCTTCCTACATACCTTAGTTAACTGACTAGCAAAAAGTTCATCTATTGCCTCTTTTTGGTTGGGTGGCCTATAGTATACACCTATGGCAATGTCATTTTTTTCCCTTTTATATTGACCCAAATACATTCAAGACAGTTTTCATCATTGTTGTGCTCTATTTCTGTAGAGATGTAGTTATTTCTTATATAGAGAGCAACTCCACCTCCTCTTTTATTTTT
>NW_015386524.1:59992-84091 GCF_001527695.2 Protobothrops mucrosquamatus
TTTAAATAATTTAAATCCCTCTAGCTGTGTGTTCCATTTGTGGGTTTCATCCCACCATGTTTCCGTAATGGCAACAATATCATATCTGCCCTCATTAACCTGAATTTCTAGTTCACCCTGTTTGCTGTTCATACTCTGTGCATTGGTGTATAGACATTTGAGTCCTTTATGACTGACCCTGTGTTTACTTTCTACATAATCTGTGTGGTGCCTGAGTTCCCCTAATGTCTTACCATCTATTTGGTTAGTGCACTTTGTGTGGCACTCGCTATTAAAAGCTTGATTTTGCTTGACATCAAGGTTGATATTCTTGTCCACACACACATCTATGTTACATGTAAGATAGCCCTATAATTTTTAGATTGCCAGGGACAGGGATGTTCTGTATCAATAACTCACTGTCCCTGCTGTTTAGTTTAAATATTCCTCCAGAAAATCTGTGAATTTATAGCTGAGTAACTCAGTCCCTTTCTTTGATGGATGCAAACCATCTCTTTTGTACATTTTTTCATTGGACCAGCTGCTGACATCGTGACTAATATATCCAAAGCCTTCCCCATTACTCCACTTCTTTAGCCACATATTGAATTCTGCTATACACTGGCCTTTTCTATTTTGCTCCTTATACATTGGTAAAACCTCTGAAAAAGCAAGCCTAAAGCCTATCCCACTAAGTTCCTGCCCCAAGCTCTGGAAATCATTCTGCAATTAACATCAAAATTAATTTTATGTTAACAGATTTGAAAGAAAAGGAGCTTTCTTTGAAAACTAGACACTTGCTAGAGCAGGTTGAAAGAGGCATTAATGAACTGGACCATCTCGGGAAAGCTGATAGAGTCTGCAGAATAGAGCCATTACATGCAACCAGAAGACAGCTGTCAAGAGACATTGTGTCCCAATTTTCAGGAAAATTTACTGAACAAGTGCTATGGAAATATCTTCAGTGGAGACCCACATCCTTTGGGAACAAGAAGCAGTTGTTTGAAAAGATTCCACTTCTAATTTTAAAGAAAAGTAAAGAGGATAAACCGCAAGGAGTTATTTTTATTATTATGAATCCATAGATGTTATTTGATCCTGGAGGGATTAGAAATTATGATTGCAGTGGGTTTTTGAAAGACTAGAAGCTGCTGTGAATTTTCTATGAATCAAATACAATAATAGATTGTTAACAGAGGACTTTGAAATTTAGCTTTGTTGTTGGGATCATCTTTTAACTATTTTTTTATATAGTAAATTGATGATAGGTCAAATAGTTTGATAGATAATAGATTTGCAAATATAGATTTAGAAGTCCATAAATTGTGGACTTGTTTTCCAAATGGGAAACAATTATTTTTGCCACAATATATTTATCAGTACTCAATGGGGGCATTTTATGTGTATGTTTAATATTTTGTCCTATGCACTTCATTTACTTTGTTTCTGACTTTGTTTTGTATTCTTTTTTATATTCAAACTTTGGAAACAAATAAAAAATATATACATGAAAAAGGCTGTATGCCTCAAAGTTCAAAATAGTTCATAGAGCCAGCCCTACAATTAACTGATAAGCAACCATTTCAAACTACACGTATTGAAAGTAAGCAGCAACAGGTAGAAGAGATCCTGAAATCCTTAAATAACCTAATCTCTTCAAAATGGTTGCTATGTTTTGTCTCATTACAAGGGGACTCACCATGTCAACTTGCCACGTTACAATTCACTGTGGGACAAGACTTCAAATAATATCAAATAAATGGTGGAATAGAATCATTAAAGAAAGGATGCAAATGGAGAGACAAAATGAAATGTGAATAGCAAAAATTAAAATATTTTTTAATTATTTTAAATAATTAAATCGAATTGTTGAATTGTCAGGCAGCGAGTTATCCCACAGGTTGACCATGGTGAGTTGTTGCGCAGTGAGTTTGCAGTGGTAAGTTGGCCGCAGTGAGTTAGCCATGTTGAGGTGGCCATGACGAGTTGGTTTGCAGTAAGTTGGCTGGAGTGAATTGTCCCATGCCATATTAGAAGTGTTCAAAAAAAACTCAGTGTCACTTCAAATGAGTATCTGAAGGGACTGGGAGAAAGCAACACTTGTTCCTGCCTTGAGGTGACAAAATAATTTGTACTTCCCCAAAGAGAAAGAAAGTTGTCTTTTATTTTATCTCCTGCCATAATTTGTCTTTGGAAAGAAACAGTTCATAGCTCATAGACAGAAAATGTTCTTTGAATCTGTTTCCAAAGGTTACTGTTCTTATCTGATGTATAGCCTTATTAATGAATCTCCTTTTCTATTGGATATGGTTCAATCAATGGCAAATGATCTAATAATATAATTAATAATATAATATAATAAAGAACAGGAACATAAGGAGTAACATTGCTAGCATCTTCATTCTGTTGTTGACAACACCAGCCAGAGCATAGAGCAAAATAATAGTGCAAGACCTGAAGTTGTGGAGAAACGTGGCCCATAGAATCACCAAGAGTAAACACAATTGAATGGATAACATCATTATATTATCTATTCAAAGGGCTGCCACAAAGAAAAGGGGATCAATTTACTTCCATCGAGTATAGTACAATCAATGCCCTGTATTTTGTAATACAGAATAGGAACTCAAGGAGCATCAGTGCTAACATCCCCATTCTATTGTTAATGACTCTTATCCAGTGAAACATAAATTTTCCTATACATAAAATTTTCCTATCTCTACAAAATTAAATTCCATGGCATCATTTTTGATTATCTTTATATATATGGCCACAAAGGCAGTTTCCACAATTTTCTCCAAACAGATTCCATTTTTTTTTCACTGTGTGCATGCAGTCTCTATGCATACCTGTGTGGTTTGTTTATACTTTCACCTTCCTTCAATTCTTTACTGCTCTATGAATTAATGCTATTGGGGGAAAATGGTTTTGTATTTCAGAAGCTACTTTGTGATCTTCAATTCTTTTTTCTTTTGTTCTTTTGTTCTTTTTTTTCTTTTCTTCTTTAAACTTTAAACTAAATAAGATTCTGCATGGGTTACCATATCTAACAGTTAATAGAGCTTCTGTGTGTTATTGCCTTACCTAAAAGTAGAGCCAATCAGCAAATACACAGAGTATGCCTTTTTGTATTTTACTCCTATCAGAGTAAAACCAGATTATACGAGGATTAGAATAGAAATACACTATTCACTCTATACACTATTCAACAAATGATATTTTTGGAAGAGAAAAGTGGGATGATTTTCCTCATTGACTTTAAACTAAATAAGATTCAAAGTTGATTATCATCTCTTACAATTAATAAAGCTTCCATGTGTTTACTTTCCCTTCCATGATCCCTCCACATGGCAAAGATAAAATTCCTTCACTAAAGAGATCTAATCAGCATATACAGAGAGTATGCCTGTTTGTATTATACTCCTGTCAGAATAATACCAGAATATTATTTGAGCATTAGAATAGAAAGGCTTCAAATGACACTTCTCTATACACTATTCAAGAAATGATATTTTGAAGATAGGTAGAAGCAGTGCTATTATTAGCCTGACCATCTGACAAATTATCATTAACTATTACAAATGATTTATGACTCATAAAGTGAACATCAGTAGAATCATACATGGATTTAATGCAATGTGTGAAGGCACATGGAGTTTTCTAATCAGTAGCCAACTTCTTACATTTCAAAGAAAGAGAAAACTAATTAATAGAAAACTCTCAATGACATTATGGCTATGAAAAATTTCAAAGACTTATCACTTTATAATCCTGTTGCTTTTTCCCTGGATTATTTTGTACTTACTAGTCTGAAGAGAAAAAATATAGAATTCCTTACATCACTTCATTGATCAACATCCGAGAGGGATCTTCTGTGAAGGAAGGGCTGTTATGAAAGAAGAAGGCTTGAGGGACAATTGCCCCCAAAATAACATTTCCTGGCTGAACAAATTGATGAGGTATAGGAAGTGGGTCATCAAGAATGCTACAATTGGTAGCATATGTTTTGTAAGTACAGAACAGGAACACAAGAAGCATCATTGCTGTCAACTCTGTCCTATTGTTGACAATTTCCATCCAGAGAAAGATAGCTGTTCCTGTACAGAAAAACATCCTATCGCTATACCATTAAACTCCATGGCATCATTTTTATTACGTTACATATATGGCCTCTAAAACAGTTGCCACAATATTGGAATATTTTCTCCAAAGAGATTTCAATTTTGGTTTCTCTGTGCTTCTTTCAGTTTTTTAAAGTGCTTTGAACTAATGCCAGTTTTTTAAAAAACAAAAACAAATGTTTTATATCCAAGAAGCTACTTTGCCATCTTCATTTTTTGCTTGGAAGAGTAGGATGATTTCCTCATTGCTTTTAAATTAAATTAATAAAATTCTGCATGGACAACCACTTCTTAAAGTCACTAAAGTTTCCATTTGTTCATTTCTGTTCAATAATCTCTGTACATGGCAAAGATAAATTCCTTTATGTAAAAGCGATCTGAGCAATCGGTATAATGGGAGAAAAATTGAAATATGAAATGAAGATTAGAATAGAAATGCTTCAAATGCTAGTTCTCTATAACTATTCAACAAATTATATTTTGAAGATAGGCAAAAGCATTCTGATAGGCTGACTTTCTGAAAATTGAGTTTAATATCATCAATAATGCTAAAGAAGGAACCTGTAATTTTGATAACAATTGGGGAAACAATTAGGTTCTCTCCAGTTCTCAATATTTTGCTCATCTCACCTGAGAAAAGGGCTAGAAGAGTGTATTTAATTATTGTAAATACAGTGTAGTTTGCTTTGATTTTTTTTCTACCATGTAAGTCCTATGGGCCTTTTTTTAATCAAATTTCCTGAAAAAACTACAAGTCAACCCTCCTATACAATAAATTGATAACAGTGATTAAAACTGAAAAGTATACTAGGTAAAACTAGTATACTAGATTCATTTTCATGCCTAGTTTGCCCTAGGTTGCCCATCAAAATCAAATAAATCTTTTGGTAATTTGCCCTGAGTGATTTTAATATTCATCTGAGAAGTTCTACCCAATTGTGAATGATCATTGTATTCCAATCCCTCATCAAACACAACTGTCATAGAAAAACCTGTTAATTTTTTTATTAAATACTACTTTATAAATTCCCTTTATCAAAGTCTTAGTTCCATGTAAATTAATTTTCATTCCAACCAATCTACCATGCTCATTCATTTAGAAATTTATATACAAAACAATTCCCTTCCTTCTTTCCTTCCTTCCATCTTCTTTCTTTCTTTTTCTTTCTTTCTTTCTTTCTTTCTTTCTTTCTTTCTTTTCTTTTCTTTTCTTTTGTTCCTGCTGAAATACATTCTTCACCCAAAATTTTATAAATCAAATATTTTGTGTCTTTCTTCTAAAATGTGATGGAATGTGCAACTGCAGGAGTCAAGTGGGAGAATTTTGGCAATGCAGTTCTTCCCCAATATATAGGGTTAAAAGCTCAGTATGTTGGGTTATAGTTAGTTACAGGGGGGAGGGTGTGCCATGGCATGTTTAATCGGACCCACTTTCAAGAGCTGACCATCTATTGTTTTACTTGTATCAGAGTGCTCAAGGTGACTGCAGAGATGTTTCTAGCCTGGTGTCTGAACCACTAGATCAAATTGGATCAATATTTACTTTATGGTTTCATGCATTTGCTTAATGATTAAGTACCTAGTACTATTATGGGCCTTTATGGAATTGTTATTATGTGATATGTATTTATTTAGAGTCAGAGACCATGATACTATTTATTGGTATCATTTGATTGCTAGGTATGTATACTTTTTATATTTTAGATTTGCAACTACTTTTAATTAAACTAAAACAAGGAATTATTCTATTATATAATTGTATCCATATTGAAGAGTTGGAGGTAATTTTTTTATGTTACTTTGGTAAGTTGTCTCCATTTTAAGCTTTTCTCATTGTTACCCCCTCCCTACTTTTCCCCTTTATATTTGAAATTGAATAAACCATTTTTTAAAAAAATTACATCCAAGTGATCATCATTCACATTAAATTGAATAGGACACTTCCATCCTTTGATATTGAAACATGTCCCCTTTTAAAGAGTTATTTTCTCCAAGTCAAAGATGCTAGAAAGTTTATCACTCTCAGTTTTTGCATGAAGGATAAGCTCCATGAACTTTTTGATCCATAAAAAAATCATATCTTAATTCTATTGAAGTCAAGTGTATGTATTCATCCACATATGTCTACTGTGGTGTTCTAAGTATGAAAGCATAACAAATGTTTCGGGAGAGCAATGGTACAATTTTCAGCAAATGCATGTGCCCAAAATCATCATCCACAGCAAAGAGATCATTCCATATCCATCCAAATTCTAAAGTACTTGAATAACCTCAGTGTATTGATAGACATTTGGGACCATCAGGTACAACAATGGTAAAATATTTTTGTTACCATATACTAGTGTAAATGTTCAATAAGTAAGCTGAAAGAAAATGTACAGCACATAATCAGAAAAATTAAGACAGAATATTAAGTATACTTGATCTTTAAATTAAAAATAAATATTTTGTAAGTTAATAAAATGCAACATTCCTGTAGTGAAAGTCTAATATAAATGTAAATCAAGTCAAAACACTTTCTGTACCCAGGAATGTGCCATAAATTCCTTAGGGCAGTGATGGCGAACCTTTTAGAGACCGAGTTCCCAAACTGCAACCCAAAACCCACTTATTTATCGCCGGGTGCCAGGTCGGCATGGCCCACTGAGTGGGCGTGGCTGTAGTCATGGCAGACTGGGTGGGTGTGGTCAAGGTGGGCATAGTCACCTCGATGTTGCTCGGGAGGGACGCCTGTGGGGGCCGGGCAGGGTTGGGGGAGATCCAGAGGGTCTCTGGCAGGTGGGGCAGTGGGCAGGAGGCTCATCCTACAGGGTGAGGCAAGGCAAGGCAAGGCAGGGGTGCCATTGTCACAGGGCAAGGCAAGGCAGGGGCCAGGGCGGCGGCTGCCTGACACCATCGGCCCCCACACACAGATGCCAGCAAGCGCATGGGGGCCGACAGTGTCCGTCAGCAGCCACAGGCTGCTGGCCCCTCAACTGGCACACTCTGGGGCTCCACAGCCCGCTGCCAGCAGTTCAGAGAAGCCGCCTCTGAGCTGGATGGATGGCCGGCCAACAGCTGAGGAGGTGATGCAGTGGGTCATGCGAGGACAGGAGGGACAGGAGGGAGGGAAACCAGCCGTGCTGGGATGCATCTGGCCACGTGGGACCTCTGCAAGTTAGCGGGTGGCTGGTTGAAGAGGATGGTTGCCATCTTCGGGGCATGGCGTGCATGCCCACAGAGAGGGCTCTGAGTGCCGCTTCTGGCACACGTGCCATAGGTTCACCACCACTGCCTTACGGAGAAGCAAGACAGAAAAGTAGATCAAATGAAGAAAAGAAAGAAAACAGATAAAGTCCAGCAGGGTGTTAAAATAAATCAGCATTCAACCAGTCAGTTAACTTTTAGAGATAAAAAAGCAAACTAAAAAAAACTAAAATAGAAACTTCAAAAACATTACTTTTGTATAAGAGTAATAGAATAGCATACTATCTTGAACATTTAAACATTTTATATGACATTATGCTTTCCAACGAATGTTCTTTGGAGATCTGATAAAACATATCATTATCTCAGATCACTATGATTTAACCTCAGTCTCTCCCAAACTCATACATTTTAAAAGTTAAAATTTTAAAAGCTAATGAAGCATATTTACAAACAGATATAGATGGTCTTGAGGACAATGAACGAGGAAAAATGCAGCTTGATGGACATTATTATCTCATTTAAAATAAAAGAGAGAATTTGTTTGAAAAAAAGACCCATATCAGCCATAGGAATGAACATGTTATTCTTTATGCTTTCAGTGTGGTTGTTGCTTGTATCTCTAGGCAAGGTATATGGTTTTATATGCAAACTGAGCAACCCCTTTAAGAAACCACAAGAATATTATCAGACTGGTGACTTTATCATTGGTGGGGTTGCTTCTCAGTTCTATCCATTCTCAGAAACAATACATTTCAGGCAGTATCCAAATCCCTGGCTTTTTGAATCACCAGTGTAAGTATCTGTCTTTCTGTCTGTTTAGTGATAAATTCTAAGGGTAAGAAATATGCCCATAGTTTGTAAGGCTGAAGTCTCTAGTATTGAAGACCAGGACACACATCTGTTACTTGGAAGCCATTTTATGGGCACTCTCACAAAATCATTGACTGGAGATAATCACAAAATATCAAAAAAATTGAAGGCAAACACAGAACTGAACTACAATCACTCCCATTTTGTGTTCTAAGAATATCTCTGGGTTCAGAGATGTGTGAAACTCTGAATCATTGTTAGAAAAAACTATCTTGAAGCCACTTCTTCTTCCTCAAGGAAAAAACAATCCAGTTGCCTTTTGAAAAAGCACCTTTGAGATATCTTGAAGCTGGGGAGGGTGGTTTTTTGTTTTTGCTTTGTTATAGATATACTCGTTTAACTAAAAGAATTTTAAAATAAAATTAGATAAGATGGAAAGTTTAATGGGTACCAAAGAACATGTTGGTAGGAGTATTGTCACTTCCAAGATTCAATTTATGGGATATAAAATAATTCTTATAGTAGTCTGTAATCATTACCTTTTGCATTGCCAATGAAGAGAGAACAACAGTAACTTAATTATGCCAATCTGAAACATATGTAGGCTGAGTTACATAATGTCAATATACTTTAAGATAATATTCTTGATATTGCAATTGTCTTTGCCCTCTCATTTACTCCTCTTTGCATTTTTCTAATTTATGTATCACCCCATTTTTGCCTGCAATTTTTATCTCTTTATTTCTTCTCCTTGTTTTCTTTATCTTCCTTTTTATCTCTTTGTAGTATGACCATTTGATAAAGAATACAACTTCTCATTCCAGTGAAATGCCAATAAACAATCAACATATACTCTCCTTAGTATATGCAGTAAAGGAGATCAATAGGAATCCAAAAATCTTACCAAACATCAGCCTTGGATTCCACGTCTCTAATAGTTATATTGATGCAAGGATGATATATCTGAACACCTTGAAGCTTCTATCCAGCCAAAAAAGGACTATCCCTAATTATAGTTGTGAGAAACAGAATATGTTACCAGTTGTCATTGGAGAATCTGACTCCGAAAACTCACATCTGATGGCCAACATCTTAATCAGCTACAAAATTCCACAGGTAGGATATGTATACAAGAAAGATTGATATTCTAGTTTACAGTACACTCTTTCTTAGCCCTTTCTAAGTCCTCACAAAACCAAGGAAAACCAAGGAAAAAAAGAATGTGGGAAAAATATGATTTACAATCAGTTGCTAGGACCTGATTATGTGCCTAAGATGCCCTTTATACCTATTAAAACTCTCTTAATGGCTTATTTACAAAAATGGAAAATTCTAAAGAGATTTCAGGTTCATATACATGAATGGCAAATATTATAAAATACAAATATACGTATACATACACAAACACATATACATGTTTTTAAAACATTTAAATAAATACACACTTCTGTATACTCAGTCAAGGTTTGTTTTGGTTTCTCATATTACATTTATTCTGTAGTTTTCAAATGCATGAAATATGTAACAGTGACCCTTAAAAAGATTCAAGTCAGATTTTTTCCCCAAATGAATATTCATTCAGTTGTGTGCCCTCAGAAAACTGAATATTAGTTATAAAAATGCTTTATGATTACAAATGAAAGAAAATGAAGAGAGTTGTACTTTTTTCTTCCCCTGAAGGTGGAGAACTAGAATTGTAAGCATAGTTATAAAATAATGCACACACATACATGTGCACCCAGGTGCATGCGAACACACACACACACACATATACATGTTCTCCACCTTCATGGGAAGAAAGTAAAACCAAGCAACATAAAAATGCTTTACCATTATTGTATTTGATTTAATAGTCAAGATAAAACATAGAAAACCATCACAAATTATAAAGGAGAAGCACTCCAGTTCAAATTACCTTTTAACTCTATTTTTTTTAATATCAGAAACATAACAGAATACCTGCATTGTTACTAATTTACTAAGAAAATAGAAATATACAACAGCATTATAACAATTAAATGATATGTTTAATTTGCATGAATTTTAATTTGTAGATTTCTATAGGAGAATTTACAAGATAAATTGTTTACCCAATTTTTTTTAAAAAATGCTTCTTTTTAATTTAGGTTGCTTATTGCTTTTTTGCTATAGAGAAGGATGCTGAAAACAGGATACCTTACTTCTATCGTATGGTTCCTGGTGAAGCACAGCAGTTTCATGGAATTGTTCAGTTGCTCCTCCATTTCCAATGGACTTGGGTTGGAATTGTTGTAACAAAGTCAGATAAAGGAGAAAAGGTTATGGCAACTATGTTACCAATGTTTTCCCAGAATGGAATCTGTGCAGCTTTCATGGGAAGAATACAACCCTTAATTGATTTAGTTCATGTTGTTCATTTGACACAGCACATTCAAAGTATGACCCATTTTCTCCAAAATATTACAACCAATGTAATTGTCATGTATTCAGATACTCAGACAATGTGGAGCTTCAAAAATATGTTGCAGTTGGGAGAAGTAAGTTTAGGCAAAGTGTGGATTATCACAGCTCATTGGGACTTTGGATCACCAACATTTCTCAAAAAGATGGGGATAGAAATTTTCCACGGTGCTTTATCCTTTGCCATTCAAATTAATGAAGTACCAGGGTTTCAGCCTTTCCTTGAGCTCCTTAATGTACATTGGCCAAAAGAAGATGGCATTTCCAAGTTCATTTGGCAGAAGGAGTGTTTGATACCCTGTTTTAATATGCACCAGGAAAACAAAAAAAACTGTGTTTGGGACAGAAGTCTAGAAAACCTACCAAAGTCTTTTTTTCAAATAAGTATGACTGGTCAGAGTTACAGCATCTACAATTCTGTCTATGCCATTGCTCATGTTTTACATAACTTGAAGTCATCCAGATTTAGGCTGAAACCAACTATAGATAGAGCAAGAGTGGAGTTTCTGAATCTAGAACCTTGGAAGGTAAGAAAACATTCAAAGTGCCCTATTTATTAAGGAGTGTTTCTTTATTTTCTGATTCGTATGCTGTTCTGTAGTTAACTCTCCTGCATGAATAATAAATGATAGATGAAATAATAGATGCTGCAGGATGTGATACAAAATACAAAATACAAATGGGGAACTTCTGTTCCCATTCTTATATACCGTAGAAGGACCAAAACTCCCATCAGACCTCACCATGAGTTATGCTTGCTGATATTATTACAAACTGCATTCCATCAACTTCCATTAGAGAGCTTTAGATTCTTCATTTCTATAAGAGCAGATGATCAGCAAGCAATTTTTAGTGAGGCACATGTTGTAACACATAGAGCTATAGATGTAGACAGAGTCAGAGACAGCTCCATAAGACAAGCATAAGAGCAACCAAAGAAATAATTGTCTACCAAACTCTGAATGTTTTATTTTTTCCAAATCAGCTGCATCATTTCCTGAGCAGAATCTCATTTAATAACAATGTTGGGGACCATGTATCTTTCAATGAAAATGGTGAATTAAGATCCGGTTATGACATAACAAATTTGATTGGTTTTCCAAACAAATCCTTTTCAAATATCAAGGTTGGAAGGATTGATTTAGAGGCTTCATCCAGCAAACCATTCATCATTAATGAAGATCTTATTGTATGGCACAAAGAGTTTAACAAGGTTAGACCAAATTATGTTCTAAGATATAAATTCAAATGGGGAAGGTATTGCAAAATTGATGCTTGGCATTTATCCTTTAGCATATACAGTAGAGTGGGTGAATGCTACTAATAATAGTTAATGATGTGGTGGTTTTATAAAATATGTTATTCTAAATTTTGATTGACAATAAACAGCTTTCAAAGTATTTTTCAAAGGCAAATAAAACTTCAGTGAAGTTCTCACAGGGTATCACATACTCAGGATATATGTGTGTCCCATGTTTTATTATAACAGAACTCTCCTCTGCTCTGCGGGTTTCCACAAGGTTCTGAAAAACTTTATTCTCTCATTCTCACTATTAATATTGGGAGGGGGATACTGTCAAACTTGGGGGGGGTTGCAGCAAATTTCAGCATCTGAGACTGTGTGCTAGAGGGTTACGTAGACCTTAACAATTGCTTATTCTGGTTATAAGAGAACACTTTGCTTTTTTTTCAGATCAGGAAGCAAGTATAAGCAGGTATGGTGTACACTGATGGGGAAGTGAGTTACAAGAAACAAGAGGAATACACAGCAGCAATTGTGCAGCATAAAATAAATAAATTTCTATGCTGCCCAGTGTCATTTTGAGATGGGCAGCATAGAAATTAAATATAGAAGGAAGATAGATAGATAGATAGATAGATAGATAGATAGATAGATAGATAGATAGATAGATGATAGATAGATAGATAGATAGATAGATAGATAGATAGATAGATAGATAGATAGATAGATAGATAGATAGATAGATAGATAGATGAGAGAGAGTGGTGAGAGAGAGAGACAGACAGACAGAGACAGAGACAGAGACAGAGAGACAGATATACCACTTCACAGTGTTTTACAGCCCTCTCTAAGCAGTTTACAGAATCAGCATATTGCCCCCAACAATCTGGGTCCTCATTTTATCAACCTCAGATGGATGGAAGGCTGAGTCAACCCTGAGCTGGTGAGAATTGAATTGCTGGCAGTCAACAGAATTAGCCTGCAGGACTGCATTCTAACTGTGCCATCATGGCTCTCTAGATATAGAAAGAGAGGAGAGGAGAGGAGAGGAGAGGAGAGGAGAGGAGAGGAGAGGAGAGAGAGACAGAGACAGAGACAGAGACAGAGATAGAGAGACAGAGAGATACAATCACATATAAATTTAGAGGTTATTTTTAATATAGTGGAAAAAACATTGTACTTATTAGCATCAGAGTGAATTTCAACATCCATCAATAAAAGTTTGGATTCAAGAACAATACTGCTCAAATTCATTCAGTGCTTTAGTCCTTATACTTCATATTCACCTACTGAATTTATTTTTACACAAAATTATAAATTGTTCAGGCAAGAGAATGAGAATATGATTCTATTAAGGCAGAAATACTAAGAGACCTGGGAAAGCATTTCAGGAACCATAGTTTGGTTGTATTTTTTTCACCAAATCTGAAAACAGGGCTCCAAATTTGATAATCGTTCACTATACCTGCTTTTCTATCAGCTGTCACAGCAGCTATTAGGAAGAGGAAATCCTGGTTATGGAAAGAGAGATTTGCAGGGGCAAGTTCAAGAATGAAGTGGAAGGAGTACTGTATCTGAAAGATTCAATTGACACTTGGGATACCAGTGTACCAGAAATATATTTAGAAGAGCTTAAGATAGAAGAGAGAAAGAAGGAAGGGTCAAATAAATAAAAGCACATAGATAATGCCAGAGCATGCCAAAATAAGAGCATTCCCACATGACATAAGGACCAAATACTGTTTCAAGAATTAGTAAACTTCTACAGTTTTCTATGTATACATAGGTGCCACCATCTGCTGTGTGCAATGAAAACTGTCATCCAGGTTATAGCAGGAAAAAGCAAGAAGGGAAGCCATTTTGTTGCTATGACTGTATTCCATGTCCAGCTGGAAAGATCTCAAATCAGAACGGTAAGAATTCTTCCTTTCCCTTTTATTAAGAGACATTTTGGTATAATGGTATAATGGTTTAGGGTGCTGGATTAGAACCCGAAAGAACCTGAAAGTGGGAGCTCCATTCCCACTTTAGGCATGAAAGTCTGATGGTTGGATCAGTCATTCTCTCTGTGCTAGGAAAATGTTACCAAGAAAACCGCATGAAATTGTTCCTGGGGTCACCAGGAGTCAAGTCTGACTCAAAAGGCTATAATAAGAACACATCACACAAAGTATTCAAGAACTTCCTATTGTTTCATGAAAGACATGTAATTCAAAGGATTTAAGAGGGAACATGGTGGGGGAGGATCTCTAGGAAATTCCATACTCGAAGAAATGAAGAAATTGGTGGGATATACAAAAATGAATTTAAGGCTTCTTTTACTTTTTATTTGTAGGGATTATTATGGATCAAAGGTATATATATATTTATGAATGTAATATAAAATAATTGTTTTATAAGTAGGTTATGAAATTTCAGGTCCTTCGATTGCATCTCTGCACCTCTGACCATAGTTGCTAAAAGCTAACAGTACTATTTTTCAATCTGAGACTAAATTTACATGAAAACTGGAGTATAAACTATAAACTAGGTACATTATGGTTTTAAAAGAAAAGAAAGAAAATATGCAAATATTTCTATTTCCAATCTTAACCACATGTTTAATATGTCTCCACTCGTGATAATTCTAAAAAGGTTAAGGATGACTTTAGCCACAAACGAGTTGCTTGTCCTTATTTTACATAAAAATAGGAAACAAAACTGTTTTCTTTATTTCTAGTACAAATTACAGTTTAGATGCCTTTGGAATTAAATATCATGGTGATGGGAGGAAATAAATTTAATAAGTAAATAAATAAAGGAAACACTACTGACAAAGTTTATAACTTTCAAATAGTAATGAGTGTAACTCAGTAGTGTCTCAAGATAAGTGACCCTATTTATTCTATAAATTGTAACCTCATGCCAATTTCATCTTTTGGTTTACAAAGAAAATGCATTTTGATTGTGCCCTGTCTCATTTTTCTAAAGACCATTTCATCCCACTCTTATTTTTTTTTTATCAGTTTGAAAATGTTTTATAAAAACTCTTTATAATTTGTAGAGATTAGAAGCATCGCAACAAGATGGGCAGCAAACAAATTTAAAGAAATAAATAAATAAAATATTTATCCTGGTATATTTTTGACCTACTTATTTAGACACATACTCACTGACCTATTTATTTTCCCCTAATATGCACAGTCTTGAACATCTCAGTTTAAAAAAAAATAGACCATGCTGAGAAAAGGGTGAATATCTAGTGTGATAAGTGTGGATTATATTATGCTCAGATGAATAGAATAAGATAGACAGCTAGGCCTCCTAGCTGTCTATCTTAAATTCTGTAGAGAAAAGCCTATAGAGTATTGTGAGGATCCAGTCTAAATCTTTCTGTAATCTTGACTATAGGAAGATCTGTGTAAATGAAATAACTAACAGATTTTGGAATGTAATGTTTTATTCTTCAGATATGGATGACTGTTTCAAGTGTCCAGAAGATCAGTACCCTAACAGACCTCAAGATAAATGCCTGCCAAAGAATTTAAACTTTCTGTCTTACGGTGAAGTTTTGGGTATCAGTTTAGCCCTTTCAGCTTGTTCTTTTGCTCTGCTCACAACTGCAGTGCTTGGAATCTTTATTAAGCACAGGAATACTCCTATTGTCAAAGCCAACAATCGGGATCTCTCTTATCTTCTCCTAATTTCCCTTCTGCTTTGCTTTCTCTCCTCATTGCTATTTATCGGCCATCCTGGGGAAGTGATCTGCCCTTTACAACAAATAGCTTTTGCTATCATTTTCTCAGTAGCTGTCTCTTGTGTATTGGCAAAAACCATCACTGTAGTTCTGGCTTTTATGGCCACTAAGCCAGGATCAACGATAAAGAAATGGGTAGGGAAAAAAATGTCAAATTACATTGTCCTTTTCAGCTCCCTAATTCAGATAGGAATTTGTATTTCCTGGCTTTGTGTAGCTTGCCCTTACCCAGATATGGACATGATCTCCTTGACTGAAGAAATTATATTTGAGTGTAACAAAGGTTCAGTTGTTATGTTTTATTGTATTCTGAGCTATCTGGGGTTTCTGGCTATTGTCAGCCTTATTATGGCTTTCCTAGCCAGGAAGTTGCCCAATAGTTTCAATGAAGCCAAATTCATCACTTTCAGCATGTTAGTATTTTGCAATGTTTGGCTATCTTTTGTTCCAACATATTTAAGCTCAAAGGGAAAATATATGGTGGCTGTGGAAATCTTTGCTTTACTGAGTTCCAGTGCTGGATTACTTGGTTGCATTTTCCTCCCTAAGTGTTACATAATTGTCCTGAGGCCTGAAATGAATAAGAAGGACCATCTAACAAGAAAAAATGTGGTCTGTAGAAATTGATTATAAGAACACTTAATAAAAGAAATGGGAAGATTCAAGATTTCTCATCCAGCTTGACATTTGTTTGCTTGTTGGGTCAGATTAATTTGCCAAATGAAAAGACTGAGATACATTCAAAAGCGAAAGACAACAAATAATATCTTTATTCAGTATTCCATGAAAAATTGTTTTCTGGTTTGTATAATAAAGTTTTCTTGTGACTGGCTGAACCTTCCTCAGATGTAAGATAATAGATGTGGTCCATAAAATATAAAGAAGATGGACAATGTATCTATATCAGTGGTTCTCAACCTTTTTAATGCCGCGACCCCAACCGGTCGTAAGTCGAGGACTAAACCGGTCGTAAGTCGAGGACTAAACCGGTCGTAAGTCAAGGACTACCCAACCGGTCGTAAGTCGAGGACTTTCCCTGCCCGGGAGCGCCGCGCATGCTTGGTTCCGCCCCCTGCGCTGGCCGAGGCGTAGCTGGCAAGCGGCAGAGACGGAGCAGGCCGACCACCAGCTGGCCCAGCCCAAGGGAGGTAAGGCACCCGCTGGAAAAGGGGAAAAAAATGGCGGACAAAAAAATGGCGGACAGCCTTGCTTGGTGACCCCCATGAAATGGTCGATCGACCCCAAATGGGGTCCCGACCCACAGGTTGAGAACCACTGATCTATATAATATTGCTTTATGGTTTGTTTTGTGATTGTTTGTTTTATGTGATTTCAGTGCAGTGCAAAATTTTATTTATGATAACAGTTCTCCTCAGGCAACACTAACTATGGAAAGGGAACAAGGATTAGAACCTCAACAAGGTGTTCCCCTGATCTTTCCAATCTGAAATAGATTATATGAAAGGTAATTGTATTAATGCATAACCTCAACAAGGTGTTCCCCCGATCTTTCCAATCTGAAATAGATTATATGAAAGGTAATTGTATTAATGCATATATTAACTATGTTCATCCAAAATCACTAACAGCCTCAAAATGTTCCACAAGGAAAAGATACTAAAATTTCTCATTTTTTCTCTTAAGTGACTCATGTCATTGTGTCACAAGTTATTTAATCCAAGTTAAATAAATAAAGATAAGAAATAAAGCAATTTCATTGTTGTAATTGTTCTTTCTATGATTCAGGAAAGAATATTTCTAAACAAATGGGAAGGCTTAAAACTGGCTTTAAAACATATAACATCCCGGACTCAGATCTGAGCTGGATCTGATTTGAGCTGGTTTTGAGGCTCCTTTCAATAGGGGAATGTCTATGGAGATTCTCAGTCATTGAGGTCATAGTTATCTCAAAGGTGCTTTTCAAAAGGCAATTGGATTGTTTTTTCCAAGAAGCAGAAGCGGAGGAGGAGGAGGAGGAGGAGGAGGAGGAGGAGGAGGAGGAGGAGGAGAAGGAGAAGGAGAAGGAGAAGGAGAAGGAGAAGGAGAAGGAGAAGGAGAAGGAGAAGGAGAAGGAGAAGGAGAAGGAGAAGGAGAAGGAGAAAGAATTCCTGCCCACAACACCCAAAGGAATTTCTAAAGCCCAGAAGGAAGAAGAACTATTTCAGACACTGATTATAAAACTCTTCTTTAATGCTCAGATGTTTTGCAAAAAGTCCACCGTTGTCCAAGGTTATTGGAGGTTTGCTTTAACAATTATATAATTTGACTAACTGCTTATCTCCAATTTTAATCTAACCCTACAAAACTTAAGCAAGTTGGAATAAATACACAAAGTGAAGGGAGATAAAAAGGAGAGTGGAATATGTGCTTGGAATGATGGATTTGTCCACAAAATGGTACTGTTATTGATGATGCTACTTCTGCCTCACGGTATCAATAAGAAACTTTCTGCTCCTCCTGATACACAGAGTACCTCTAAGAGATGCAGAGTAAGTAACTTCTTCCTGAAAACTCAGGAAAATTTTCAGCAGGGAGAATTTATCATTGGAGAAGTACTTCCTCTTAGCTTCCTTCAACGCTACAGAACAAATTTCAGTGTACCACCTTCTCCTCATTTGATCCAGAAAAATGTGTAAGGAATTTTCTTTGTTTTTGTTTTTCCACATTTATCTGCTTAGAACAATGACAGAAAAAACAAAATTTATAAAAGTTGCCAACCCATAGTTCTCCATGATAGGCAAATTCCTAAAATTTGGCATTTTCTTCTTTTTGAAACAAAATAAATGGATAAATGGCCAGAGTTAGAGTTAACAATTGCTGAGATTTCATCTCTTAAATTATTAATTGCACACTATCAGGAATACTTGTAATGTTGGTCCCATTATGATATGGCATTGACTACCCTCAATAGGATGAACAATGCTAGCTGCAGCACTTGAACCAAAATAACATGGATACCCATAGGTTAACTGATAAATTAGAAATGAACAAAATAACACGGAAAAAAACATTTCATGAGAGTCTTATCTTCTTTTGAATGTGAAAAAATATTTTGTGTTTGATCCTAAAATCATTTCAGTTATATTGCTACATTACACATAAATTCTGTCTAGTACAGTATTGTTCCACCACAACTACTATTTCTCCCTATTGCTCCAGGAAATAGATAGAGAGCTCAAGAGATAGATAAACATAGATGATAGATAGACAAATAGATAAAGATACAAATATACATCTGCAAAAGAAGCAAGATTCCTTATACTTCCCCCCTACCAAGGATATTCCAGAGGCTGAATCAATGAGATTTAAGTAACATTCAGGGAGTTTATAACTCCTTGGTGTTGCTTCATGTTTGCATGGTAACTATTAAAATTCTGTCTTCTGTTATCCTAAACACAAAGTTACTGGTCTTTTCTTTCTTAGCTAACATTTGATATTCTGTTCTATATAAGCATGAACATTGCTTGTAGTTATTAATTTAATTGTAAGATTGCCCTTAAGGTTGTCCTAATCACCTTCTCTAACATTAACACTACTGCAATTTGTACCTACCCCGTATCTTCTCAGTTGCATTTTTTCCAAACTATCTTATGATCAAATTAACCATTTTGGCAGAAAGATGCTTCTCCAACTGTGTTTTATGCATTTTCGAAAGTTAGCTTTCTTATCAAAAATATGTAATCATTAGAAGTGAGGAGGGAGTAAAATAGGGTTGAAATAAATATGAGTAAATTCAGTTTGTGGTTTATATTTAATAATAACTAAAAAATTAAAAAAGTCTTTTACACAGAATGTATATTTTATTGTAGCCTAAAACCAAGACATTACCAGCAAATTCTGGCCATTATCTTTGCATAAAGGAGATTAATAAAGATCCTAAAATCTTGCCTAATATTACATTGGGGTTCTATATCATCAATAATTTCTGCAATCCTGAGATGACTTATCAGATTGCATTGGATCTTCTTTCTTCACAAAACATACATGGTCCTAATTACAAATGCATCATTCAGAATTGATTGCTGTCGTTGGTGGAATGTCTTCTATGCCATCTCACAACTTAGCCACTCTTACAAATACCTATAAAATACCTCAGGTAAATATTTTGAGACATACAGTAAAGCAAGTTTCAATTTTATTTGTTCAAAAGAAAATGTGGGTTGGTTAGGTATGTAGTTGGATAGCTAAGGTTTAAGGTCACTTGAAAGTTATTTAAATGTATTGTCTTGCAAAATATAACTGAATATAAATGTTTCTGAAAAAGAGGAAAGTACACTATGAGTTTTTCATAAGTTCAAAGAAGGCAAAGAATTGCATAGTAACCATGTACTGAATACAGATACTTTATTTATAAGAAACTTATTTCTTTACACAGTTCCCTTATGGATCTGTTGACCCAAGCCTAAATGACAAACGGCTATATCCTAACTTGTTTCAGATGGTCCCCTATGAAATCCTGGAGTATTCTGGGATTGTCCAATTGCTTTTTCATTTCAGTTGGACTTGGATTGGGCTAATTTCCTGGGAACACATCCTTAGAGTAAGATTTTTAGAAATAGTACCACCTCTGCTTTACCTCCAAGGAATCTGTACAGATTTTATTTTAAAGATATCCACACATACTTATGCTAAAGAATTGTCAGCATTGTTTTCTAATAAATTGGAATTCTCACCAAAAGCAAAGCCAACGTGTTTGTAATCGGTTTTGATACTTTACCAATGTATCCTTTTTATACCTACCTTCACCCAAATCTCCTGAATTCATCTCTAGGTAAGGTATGGATTGTGACCACATCCTGGGCTTTCAAAAGAACCACCAGCCAGATGGACTGGGATATACAACTCTTCCAAGGTGTCAATTCTTTGTGGACAAAAGAAGATCCTTTTTTCCACGATTTCTGGGAAAAGATCTTCAAGTGTTCTCTGAAAAATCTTTATGGAAAAGACAAGCTCTGGTCAGTTTGTACAGGAGAACAGAAATTGGAAAGTCTTCCAGGGACTTTCTTTGAAATGGGCATCACTGGTCACAGTTATGCTGTCTATAATACTGTCCATGCTGTGGGATATGCGCTACATGATCTTTTTCTATTTGGATCCCAAAAGAGATTACAGGGAATTGGAAGGAAGCTATTTCCTCAAAACATCCAACCATGGGAGGTAATTATTATATTCCAAATATAGTTTTCTGTTTTTAAACAAGACTAGAGTTAAAATATGCTTAAAATACTATACTGACATAGACTATCAAAATAAATCGACTAAAAGCACATTATAAGACTGGAAGATATTGCACCCTTCCCTAGGAAATCTGTTTACTAACTATATTAGATTAACAATAAAAGTTAATCTTATTAAAAACTACTCTGCCTACTAGTTGAAAGGCAAGTTCATGTCATAAGATCTTGTCCTTTTCATGAAATAGCAATAGAAGTTTGTGTTGCAATTAATAGAACTTCAAATTCTATCAAACACACGGTCACCTCTCATCAGGTCTTGCTGCCAGAAATCTAACTGTGAGAAACTGATTATTCAAACTGACTTACTAATTGAAAAATACCAATTATAAGCAATTCAGGAAGCCAACGCGGTCCTAGGCTGCATTAATAGAGGGATAGAATCAAGATCATGTGAAGAGTTAATACTATTTTATAATGCCTTAGTAAGACCACACTTGGAATACTGCATTCAATTTTGGTCGCCACAATGTAAAAAAGATGTTGAGACTGTAGAAAGAGTGCAGAAAAGAGCAACAAAGATGATTAGGGGACTGGAGGCTAAAACATATAAAGAACGGTTGCTGGAATAGGTATGTCTAGTTTAATTAAAAGAAGGACTAGGGCTGACATGATAGCAGTGTTCTAATATCTAAGGGGTTGCCACAAAGAAGATGAAGTCAACCCATTCTCCAAAGCACCTGAAGGCATGACAAGAAGCAATGGACAGAAACTAATTAAGGAGAAAAGCAACCTAGAACTAAGGAGAAATTTCCTGACAGTTAGAACAATTAATCAGTGGAATGACTTGCCTACAAAAAATTGTGAATGCTCCAACACTGGAAGTTTTTAAGAAAAGATTGGAGAACCATTTGTCTGAAATGGTATAGAATTTTCTACCTGAACAGGGGATTTGACTAGAAAACCTCAAAGATTCTTTCCAACTCTGTTATTCTGCTATTCTGGAAGGTTTTTTGCTTGCTTGTTTAAGAATGAGATTATGTTTCTGCTGGATAATCTAGCTATTATTATTTGGTTGCAGTCAATATCACACAGAACTGTCTATCCATGAGAATGGATTCTCAAGGCATGAACATTTCAGGGCTATTCCTTGAGAATCAGACAAAATAGCTTCTTTCTATGAAGAAAAAAAGACCAGAACAGCTGAATGATAGTTCCCCCTCATATCCAAATATAATTATAAATTTCTGTTCACTTTATTTAAATTATCTTTTCCTTTTTTTCTTCTCTTCATATTCCTCATCCATTCTTTCATCTATTCTTCTCCAATACATTCACTAGAATGATTTCTGACTAAATCCTTGGTTATAAATTATTAAATACACATGATTCAGAGCAAATAAAACAACATGAATCTTATTCCATGCTCTTTTGAGCTTAGCTCCATCACTTTCTCGGGAAAATCTCATACAACAGTGTTGGAGAGGCCATATCATTTGACAACAATCAAGAATTAATTGCAGGATTTGAGGTTGCAAACTGGATAACTTTCCAAAATCAGTCTTCTCATCGAGTCAAAATTGGAAGATTGGATCCTTGGATCCTTGGATTTCGCTAGGTGGAAGCATAATGATTCAGGATGAAAGCATTGTATGGCACAGAAAATTTAACCAGGTAGGATTGTAAGAGAAGAGCCATTTTAAACTACAGAAGTCAAACAGAATATGGAGACTCGTAAAATGTTCAATTAACAACTTAAGATTTCTTGAATTGCAGCTTTCATCAAGTTCATAAAGTTGCTAAACTGATGTAGGATTTTTGTTAAAATTATGGAGGTTGGAAAAAATGAGGGAAATACTCAGTGACTATTCAGATACGCATTACATTTGATGCAGTTTACAAAAATCCATTGAATTAACAGTTATGATATACTGAAAACCCGTGTTTGTTAAGATGTTTAATTGCAAATATTTAAATTCATGTACATGGAATTGATTGTATACATTTGTATGGTTTTCAGTAGAATCCCATACCTTTTTTATTACATCATTTCTGAAATTAATTGCTGATTTTTAGGAAATTCCTCTAAAAGGAATATCGAAGGAAAGGATATACTCATCACAGGGGTTGAAATTATTAAGGACTTTTTATAAGTCTAAAGTTAATAGTGTTACTGAGAACTAATGTACCATATGTTGCTTTACTGGGTCCTGCTCATCAATAGTGGATTGATATATATGAGAATTGTTCTTTGAATGAAAGAAAAGAAGTTATTGAAGGAATAATGGTAAGAAGATGGGAATTTTCCATCAGATTTATGTAAAATGTACTGTATATTTTTATTTTGTTTTCTAACTGATCATAAACAAAACTTGACTTTAGGATAAAAGATTTTAATTTGATCCATCACCTTTGTACATTTATACAGATGCTGGTTCTTCCTATACAAATGAGTATGTATGTGTACATGAGTGTATCTAGAAAAACACACATTCCTTACCATACCAAATTATTTTTTACATAATTATCTCATTAATAGAGATGAACTGTTTGAGTCTTTATTAGGATCAGGATGTCTCATGCATACACTGACACACTCATCAAAATACACCTATGAAACAAATCTCTCTAACCAGTAATGTTAAACTTCTTACAAGTAAATATGACTTTGCTGATTTCAGAAAATAACACTTGAAATTCGTGATGTTTCTACAAGTTGTGCCCATTTCTGTTTGTAATGACAATTGCTTTCCTGGCTATCACAAGAAAAAGAAGGAAGGGTTTCCATTTTGTTGTTATGATTGTATGCCATGTCCAGCAGGAAAGATTTCAAGCCAGAAAGGTAGGAATATATGTTCAATCATAGACAAGTAAAGCATTTATTTGACCATTATTGATAAATAATAATAGGCATTTTAGGAAGTATAGCCAAACTCCCTGAATTTTCCAGAGTATTTCTGTTTTCACAGCCAAATATTTGTGTCAATCTTCCAAAATCAACCAAATGAAAAATCAGAGATATTGAATAAACTGCAGAATATTGCTGTTAGATCGCGCAGGCAGTAAGACACGAGTCGAGTGACAGTCAGCTCTCGGTTTATTGGCAATGCATCAAGTAAATCCGGACTGGCTCTCTGGGCCAGGGGAGCCCTCTTTTATGGGATTCCCCTGGCTTGTAATCACACAATTCCATTGGCTGGCAAGACCCTGTTGCTAGTTAGCCAACCAGCAACGGGCATGAAACTGTGTGCAGATGGTGAAGGGCAATCACCCTTAATGGGCGATCAATGGTGAAGGGCAATCACCCTTAATGGGTGATCAGGATATGCATAGGGGATTACGGGGGGGGAATACAAAGAACACAACACCCCTCCCCTCAAAGTTCGTGCTATCGTCCTTGGTGAATAG
>NW_015386524.1:87552-89103 GCF_001527695.2 Protobothrops mucrosquamatus
TCGAATCTTCCCATGTAGGCGTCCCAGTCGTTCGTTTCTGGGTTGAATGCCGGTAGGGAAGACGAGAATTTCAGGGTGGAAGTCATCTTGGAGTCGCGGATAGTTTCTTGCTTCGGAAGGCTGCGTGGAGGAGCTCTTGCTTCGAAGTAGATTGCTTGCCACGAGGTTGCCCTTGTCGTGCAGTCTTACTGGAATCCCATCCTCGTCGCCAGTGTTAGATTGCGCAGGCAGTAAGACACGAGTCGAGTGACAGTCAGCTCTCGGTTTATTGGCAATGCATCAAGTAAATCCGGACTGGCTCTCTGGGCCAGGGGAGCCCTCTTTTATGGGATTCCCCTGGCTTGTAATCACACAATTCCATTGGCTGGAAAGACCCCGTTGCTAGTTAGCCAACCAGCAACGGGCATGAAACTGTGTGCAGATGGTGAAGGGCAATCACCCTTAATGGGCGATCAATGGTGAAGGGCAATCACCCTTAATGGGTGATCAGGATATGCATAGGGGATTACGGGGGGGGAATACAAAGAACACAACAATTGCTTAATTGACTTTTGTTGTGGTTATTAAAGGTCTGAAGAAAGAATTAAGGATCTTACCTTGCTGCTTCCTCACAGGGGGAATTCATATCAAATTTGGGGAAATTTGAAGGTATTCGTCTTAGCTTTTTACTTTACCACCAAAATGGGAATAGCCATGCTGGTGAAAACAAGAAGTTTTCCCATTGATGTAGGGTTGTTCTGGGAACCACACAGACCATGCTGAAATGTCCTGCAATAATCCATAAATCAGAATCTGCAAATATCAATGGCTGAGATGAAAAACATACTAGGCTAACAGCTTGATGGTCTACCTTGATTCAACATTTTTCTTCTAGATATGGATGCCTGCACTGATTGTTTAGAAGATTACTATCCAAACATGGGTCAAAATCAATGCATTCCAAAGGTTATCATCTACCTCTCTTATGAAGAACCTCTTGGAATCGCTTTTGTTTTTTCAGCCCTCATCCTTGCTCTCATCACAACTCTTGTGCTTGAAAGTTTTCTGAAGCATCAGGACACCCCCATTGTCAAAGCCCGCAACCGAAGCTTTACCTACATTCTTCTCATTTCCCTCATCTTTTGCTTTTTCTGTTCCTTCCTATTCATTGGACAGCCAAAAAAGTTGACCTGCCTTCTCCAGCAGGTTATTTTTGCTATAGTCTTCTCTGTGTGTCTTTCCAGTATTTTGACCAAAACCATTTTTTTTATTTATTTATTTATTTATTTATTTATTTATTTACTTATTTATTTATTGTATTGTATTGTATTTATATCCCGCCCTTCTCCTGGTGGACTCAGGGCGGCTTACAACCAGTTAAAAAACAGAGCAATTGATACAAATATACAAATTTAAAATAAATTAAAAGATATATTTAAATAGGCCTTTTCTTATTTTAAAAGTTGATTAAAATCCAATTTAAAATATCCCTAGGCCAGTCCTGCCAGCTGAAACAGCCATGTCTTGAGGGCGCGGCGGAAGGAGGGGAGATCCGGAATCACCCGGATCTCT
>NW_015386524.1:89915-102227 GCF_001527695.2 Protobothrops mucrosquamatus
CTGTATCCCGGCCTGAAGCCCGACTGGAGCGGGTCTAGATAGACTGTTTCCTCCAGGTGTCGGGGGAACTGCTGCGCAACCACACTCTCAACAACCTTCGCCACAAAGCGAAGGTTGGAGACCGGACGATAGTTAGCTAATGCGTCTGGGTCCAGGGAAGGCTTCTTAAGGAGGGGCCTCACCACCGCCTCCTTCAAGGGCGTGGGGAAGACACCCTCCCATAAAGAAGCGTTTATAATTCCCTGGAGCCAGGCTCGTGTCCCCTCCCGGGCAGCCAGTACCAGCCAGGAGGGGCACGGATCCAGTAAACATGTGGTTGCATTCAGCCTCCCCAGAATCCTGTCCATGTCCTCAGGAGCCACAGAGTTGTTCTGGCCTTTACTGACTGAGGAGGTGGGTGGGAAAAAATTAGCAATTACTATCTTCCTTCTGTCTTCTTTTCTTCAAGTGGGAATTTCAACTCTTTGGTTATGTATAGGTCCCCCATTTCCTGATAGGGACATGCACTCACTGATTGGAAAAATTCTACTGCAGAGCAATGAAGGGTCAACTTTCTTGTTTTTCTGTGTCTTAAGCTATAAGGTCTTCTTTGCTTTTGTCACCTTGGCAGTGGGTTTCCTTGCCAGGAAGTTACCTGACAGTTTCAATGAAGCCAAATTTATCACCTTTAGCATGTATGTCTATTGTAGTGTCTGGGTCTCCTTTCTGCCAACTTACCTTAGCACAAAAGAGAAAAATATGGTAGCTGTAGAGGTCTTTTCTATTTTAAGCTCTAGTGCTGGCTTACTAGTTTGCATCTTTTCCCCTAAATGCTATATCATCTTGTTCAGACCAGATTTCAACAAAAAAGAGCAACTGGTTAGGAGAACAAAATCAGGTATAAGCAATGAGATTTCCCCTCCTATTGCCCACTTTGATTAGACTATTTTTAGAAATAATTTCTTTCTCAATTCTCCTATTAAATATCAGCATTTTCTAATCAGCTTTTACTTATCTCTTTCCTTACTTTTTCTTTTATGCCAGAGAAGAGCAATTATGCATCACAAGGTGAAAGCCACATGTAAAATTATTTAGGGTTTTTAGTCTATAAAATATGTAAAAATAAAATATGTAAAAATAGCTGAGACAGTAGGGCCCATTGTTTGTGGTGCTTGGAACATATTTGGTGCCTCTTTAAGGTCCCAGATTGCTATCCTTTGAAAAAGAAAAGTCTTTTTTTTTCTTGCTGTAGCAAGCAGATGGATTGTAAAAATTAAAACTATCACTGGCAAAATCAGGGTAACACAAAGATGGAGTCCCAGATGTGTTGATTTTATCCCTTGTTGCATAGTAATCAATACAATAAAAGGGGCTAAATGTCAAAGTGGCAATATGTATTGATTGATTTAATAAACTTATATGCCACCCCTGCCACAAGAAATGTCCAGGTGGCTTATATCTTAAGACCAGTGGTGGGATTCAAATATGTGAACAACCACCTCTCTGTGTGGATGCCACTTCCAGAAGTCCATTCTGGGCCTGGGCAACAAAAAATTAGATACCGGTTCTGCCGAACTAGTGCAAACTGGCTGAATCCCATCACTGATTAGGACTAACAAAAAAATGAAACACCAAAAACAAAATACAGATGCCATAACATCATAATAATACTAATAAATAGTAGTAATCCACAGTATATTAGGGAAGAATAAAGTACAAAAAGCAAGAGTAAGCAAGAGAATACTCCAGGCTAATATCATGGAATGGATCATAATCACCCACCCAGTTCTAGGAGCTATTGGGAAAGCAGATCTTTAAATATTTGCAAAATATAAAACAGGCCCAGACCCACCGAGACTTCTGGAGAAATGCTGTTCAATTGGGCAGACAAATTTGTAGACTATAGATACTAGGACATTCAATTTAATGCATTTACTGGTAAGATTCTGAAAGCATACTCAGCCATCTGCAGAATATAGAATCAAGTTTCCCTATTGTTTATTTTGTAGCCCTTAGGTAGCACATTGATGGGAGATAGATGGGAGATATATTTAGATTAAATATTATATTTTAAGGAACAATGCTATAAAACATCATAATTCATAGATCTGGAAAAAAGCTCAAAGTCATATATTCAGTATGTGCAATTAAGCATGTACCATGCAGGATGCAATTACAGATAGCCATTGGGACTTTTGGATTGGAAGACTATTCCAACTATCTTCACCATAGTTGATCTGCCTGCATGGTTTTCTTTAAGTGATAGATAAAGGCCTTAAGACCCATACCAAATTGTTTATTCTACTCTGTTCAAATTTTAAGATGAATGATTTAAGTGCTATATTCAGGATTTCTAATTATATTGTGCTTGCTGACATGTAACCCCACTACATCATAGGACAAGGTGAATGCAGACATAAAAAACAAAATTTAGATATGGGAAATAGAGAAATGGTTGTTTGAGTGCTGTTTTTAATAATGAATGCCATATGTCAAATGTCAAGTTGCTGATTAATAACAAAAAACTGCTAAGAGGGACACAAATCACCCTTATGAGATACTGACACAGGAATATGACTCAAATCCCTTTGTTCCTTTCAAGTAAGAACCAAGGAGGTGAGGGACATATAAGCTTCAGAAGACATCCCCTTGTGTCCTTTTTTCTGTGCAGAATAAAAGTTCTGTCAATCTCCACCCAGGTATGCATGTCATATCAGGCGCCAAATCCAGCAGAAATTTTTCACTGGTGCAGATCCTGGTGAATATTAATAAACCTGTGATTTCAGTGTCATAATATCTCATGACATTATTTCTGGATTTGAAAAGGACAAAATATTAGAAGCAACATTTGATGGGAGAGGTAGCAAAGAATAAAAAGTCATTCAATTTATGATTTGGACAGGTACAAAAATTCTAATGAGATTTGTTTATCTCATGAGAGCTTAAGTGATTTGGAGGGAGGCATCCATAGGATCTGATGCTTTGTTCAAAATGATGAAAGCAATGTCATACCATCATGCTTTCATAGGTAAATGAGATATAATACAAAAATGGTGGATCTTGCCTCAGAACAGCACACTCCTCCTTTCATAATTTGCTTCCCCTGCTTCACACACCAGCATGTATATGTCTGTGCGCACACCCTCGTTCACATATACACACACACAAACACAACAACAACAACAACTCTTATAAATTACAACAGGCTTCTCACTTTGGCTATACCCAAAGAGCATTTGAGCATATTAAATTATTGCCACCTCCTGCTTTTGTATTTTGAGAAGCAATATTTATAAACTGCATGGTATTTAGGTTGAGAATAAATCTTTCCCTAATGTCAGCTGCACCTTCAGCACCAGAGGGCCTGTTAACATTCATTATTATATCCTCATCTCTAATTACTTCATCTACCAGATTAGCATCAAGGGGAACTGAGAGCTGTAGGAAACAAAAATAACACTATCTAAACAAGAGCCATAAGGACTCTCTCTTATTGTAGGTGATTGATTAAATGTCCAGAAACCAGAATATATCTGAAGGATTTACTTTTGTGTCTTGTGGAAAGGAAACATTATATATAGGACTGTTTATCCTTTTGATTTGTCAGCAAAAGTATACCTGTTCAGCTTCCATCAAACTCATTACATCAATAGGAAAATCTATTTCCCCAAGGGGTAAAATCTATTAGCTTGATCTGCATAACCTACACAATAAGTAAAAAGAAAATTATTTGAATAATACAATTATAGTGTGGAAAATCAATCTAGAATCAGCAGACAAAGTATGAATACCTTTAAGAGCAGATATTTCATTCAATAGTAATAACAATTTAGACATCACTGATAAAAACAGAATACTAATCTGCAAAGTGATCCTGGTTTCAAAATGTTAATATCATTCATGTTATTATATCAAATTGTGCTCAAGACACATTCTTTTTCTAGCAGTACTAAGACCTCTTCCATTATATGCAACATAAAGGATCCAGTCAAAATGTCACATGAATTTTATCAGCTGGGAAACTTTGCCATTGGACAGATTGCTTCTCAAATTTTTTTCCTTCACTTTTCAACTAATTTCAATGAGCAACCATCCATGTTTAGTATGAAGGAAGCCATGTAAGGATTTCATTCTGTTTTTCTGCCAACTCCCTCATCCCTGAGCATCCATTCATTAAGAATGAAACAACTGGAACATGAGAAGCTTCAATGGATTGAAGATATTGCATACTTTCATTTTATGACATTGTTCTTGTTTGTATTTTATGCGTTTGTTTACTCCTAGAGGATCATGTTTATTTTATTTTCAGTATTTTGTTATAATTTCATTTATTTCTGATGGCAGTATTTACTGATAATCTAAAAAGTGAAATATATCATTTCACATGCCATTTTTGTTCAGAATCTCAGAATATATTACAGTAGTTCTTTATTACCAACTGCTTGTCTGTTAATTTTTTCATTCATCTATCTCATTTACTAACCTTCTTCCTTATTGAATAAACCTATCTGAAGTTTTTTAGTTTTATTTCTTCAAAGTTCCACATTTCATTAATGCTTTGCTGTATAGTATTGTCAGTTTTTTTTAATCTATCACCAATAATTTCTCCCATTCCTTCTTTCTTTACCAAATTCTTCCCTACTTTATGAATGTGCTTATATCTTTAATAGTACTTTCAAAATTCTCAGCATATTTATCATGATCCAGCCATAGGCAAGGATTTCTGACACAAGAACTCTGCCCTACATCTATAGCTTTTCAGAATAAAGTAATGGCAGATATTTTTTTAAAAACCTGCCAAGCTAATATATGTTTGAGTGTTCCCTCTGTTTCAGGACTGTGAATCCTGTATTGAAAGTTACAATGAATTAAACATATAAGGGAATGTTATCACAATAAACAAGTGAGTGTATTTCCTCAATTTTGGGAACACATTCACCCTTGTTCACCTTACTTGTTCAACAACAAACTTGTTGATCACCTAGAAGCAAGCTAAGTTATAACTAGAAGCCAACAATACCTGGATCTCAGTAAGGCATTTGGCAAAGTAAACCACAACTTACTTCTTAGTAAGTTAGGAACATTGGAATAGACAGCATCACCACCAGATGGATTCATAACTAGCTGACAAAATACACTTAATGAGTAGTACATAATGGAACTACATCTACATGGAGGATGGTAAGTAGTGAGGTACCCTAAGGTTCTGTCTTAGGCTCAGTATTCATCAATATCTTCATAAATGATTTAGATGAGGGAATAGAAGGGGAATTGATCAAATTTGCTGATGGCACTGACCTGGCAGGAATAGCCAACACCCCAGAAGATAGGGTCAAGATCTAGAAGGATCTCGACAGAATTGAACAATGGGCCTTATGTAATTCAAAGTTGAGAAAAGTAAAGTAAGACCTCCAAGGTCCCTTCCAACTCTGTTATTCTATTATTCTTTTACTTTATTTCTTTCAGACATGCTAGACTTTTCTCTACACAATTTATGACATTCTACATTTGCTAGTGTTATAGTAGAAGAAAAAGATTTTGGTTTGCTAATGTACTCTATGTATTCATTCTAAATTTGTTTCTGCACTTTATGTAATTCGGCAGTGTGATGCCAAAGAACTACCAGTACATTCTGGCTCTTGTATTTGCAATAAAGGAGATCAATGAGGATTCCATGATTCTTCCCAATGGCACGTTGGGCTTACACATCTTGGATAACTACTGTAGTAGACAAATCACATATGATGCCACCCTGCGCCTGCTTTCCACCAAGAACAGATTTATCCCTAACTACAAATGTGACCCTGAGAACCATTTGATGGCTGTCATTGGAGGACTTGATTCTGAAACCTCTCTTTATATGGCCACAATATTAAACGTTTACAAGATTCCACAGGTAATATTTTGGAGCATACCTGCAAAACATTAAACAACTAAAATGCTATGGTATATTTAGAAAACATTGAAGAACAATTAATATTAATTAAACATAGAGAAATAAATCAATGTTATAAGTAAGATTTAATATATAAAAAGCATACCCTTCATGTGAGAGACATTTCAAAATAATTTGCAGCAGCAGCACATCAGACTGTAACTCTGTGCCAGCAATTAAGAATGTAGATGGGATAGTTTCTATAAGTTTCCCTATGCAAAACATTATCTGCAGATAGTAATAAAATTGCCAGGGGAAAGTATTCTGATTCCACTTTCTTCATTAGTATTCATAAAGGCATGAATAGTATTTATTTTATTTAGGTTCTAGAATGAAATATAAAGGTAGCGAGTGAATTGGAATTTTCAAGCTAGATGTGATTGAAGTTCTGTTTGAACTTATATTATAAGATATTTTGGTTACAATTGTATGTAACAATTTAATTTAATACACATATCAGTCTTACAGAAATTACATCACTTTTATTATAATAAATGCTTTTAGATCACATATGGATCACTTGTTTTAGGAATGAGTGATGAAATTCTTCTTTCTTCCTTATATCGGATGGTTCCAAATGAATACAGTCAGTACTCTGGGATTGTTCAGTTGCTGATATATTTTAGATGGACATGGATCGGCCTGTTTGCAGTGAATGATGACAATGGAGAAAGATTTTTCCAAGTCATTGTGCCTATGCTTTTTGAAAATCTTATCTGTTTTGCTTTTATCAAAAGAACACATAAATGGGCTGATCTGGCTGAACTTTTAGACTTATTTCTAGATGATCTGGAAAAATTTCCCAGTCTTATGAAAAGCAAAGCCAATGTATTTATTGCCCATGGTACCCAGGAGTCCATGCTTAATTTAATCTGGTATCTTCAGGTGGCTGCTTGGGATTCACATATTGGTAAAGTATGGGTTGTGACAGAACAGTGGGATTTCACATTAACTGACTATCAAAAGAACATGGATATTCTTCCTTTCCAAGGTGCTATATCTTTTTCAGTTCATTCAAATGAAGTACCAGGATTTACGGCATTTCTTGAGAATGTAAAGCCTTTCTGGAGAAGAGAAGATGGTTTTATTAAAGATTTTTGGGAAAAGGCTTTTAGCTGTTCATTGAAAAATTACAAGATAACTGAAAATGAGGAGCACAAGAAAAAATGCACAGGAAAAGAGAAGCTGGAGAGCCTTCCAAGAACTTTCTTTGAAATGAGAATGACTGGCCAAAGCTACAATATCTATAATGCTGCCCATGCCATTGCACATACTCTACACACTATTTATGAAGCTAAAGCAAAATACAGAAGAAGGGTGCCTACAGGAATCCTAAAGTTTTGGAATCTCCAGCCATGGCAGGTAATTAACTTCCAAAAAAGCATGGCTTAGTTTTCAAGTGCAGATTATAAGAAGCTAGCATTGGGGGGTGCATATAATTTCCAATCTTGGTGTCTTCCATTTGTGTTGAAATGGAGTTCTCAAAAATTGTATGAAACTTGGCTTTCGGAAAAAATGTTCTATGTCATGTATAGAAATATGGAGGCAGGTAGAGATTGCATTGTTAAAATGGAAAATTTGATATTATTTATATGGATTTTTTTCAGGAAATTCCCAAGATCTCATCCAGTGTAGGACTTTGGCATGGTTGCAAGTAAACTATTTTAAACTTTCAACCTCTGGTTATGATCCTAATTCAAATTAAGGGATTGATTTAATTTCCACTGCAAAGTAATTACATCATTCAAATAATGTGTCAGAATGATAGAATATATATCACAAACACACATACATATACACATACATACTGAGTGATTATGTGTCACCAAACCATTAATATTAATTCTAGTGACCACATAAATTTTCTCTGTGATGATCTATTCCTACTCTGATCTTTCAAGTCTTCTAACAGTGCACTCATCACCGTTGTACTTGAGTTCATCCACCTTATTGCTGGTCATCCTCTTCCTCTCATTTCTTCCAGCATTCTTTCCCAGCATTAGAACCTTTTCTAGTGAACCAGGCCTTGAAATAAAATGTCTGAAATAGCATACTTTGAGCCTGAGCCTGGTCATTTATACCTCAAGTGAGAATGGAATAGAATAGAATAGAACAGAATGGAATGGAACAGAATGGAATGGAATGGAATAACAGAATTGGGAGGGATCTTGGAGGTCTTCTAGTCCAGCCCCCTGCTCAGGCAGGAAATCCTATTCTATTTCAGACAAATGGTTGTCCAATCTCTTCTTTAAAACTTCCAGTGTTGGAGTATCCATAACTTTTGGAGGCAAATTGTTCCACTGGTTAAGTGTCAGGAAATTTCTTTTTAGTTCTAGGTTGCTTCTCTCCTTGATTAGTATCCATCCATTGCTTCTTGTCCTGCCTTCAGGTGCTTTGGAAAATAACTTGACTCCCTCTTCTTTGTGGCAGCCCCTGAGATATTGGAACACTGCTATCATGTCACCCCTAGTCTTTCTCTTCATTAAACTAGACATATCCAATACCAGCAACAGTTCTTTATGTGTTTTAGCCTCCAGTCCCTTAATCTTCTTTGTTGCTTTCTCTGTACTCTTTCTAGAGTCTCAACATCATTTTTTACATCGTGGCGACCAAAACTGGATGCAGTATTCCAAGTGTGGTCTTAAGAAGGCATTATTAAAAATGTCATGTTAATAAAATCCCCGGTGTTCTAATATTGGAAGTGTCTTTGAAATACTCTGCATGGTTTTCATTACTCTTTGAAAGTAAATTATTGAAGAGCTGGAAGAAAAGGTTTTGAAATATTTTTTCCTCTGTTTTCATTTCACATAACAAGGACATATGGCAGTGGTGGCAAACCTATGGCATGCATGCTAGAGGCGGCACTCAGAGCCCTCTCTGTGGGCACGCGTGCTATCACTCCAGCCCCACCTCCCCCCATGGTCCCTCCTCGCTAGCAGTCCCCCCCGGAGGAGAGTCGCCCCCGGGTGCGGCCAGCATGGCAGCTGGGTAGCAGGGAAAGACTCCGCCCTCGTGCCCCCATGGCCACCATGGTGCTGTTGGGCCGCCTGGGCAGTCTGCTGCGGTGGGCCGTGGAGGCAGTGGGTGGTCCTGTGGGAGGGCAGGGTGGAGGTGGGAGGGACAGGGCGGTTTTGGGGCACTCGGTCTCTAAAAGGTTCTCCATCACTGGCATATGGGCTATAGATTCATAACAGTTATATTACTTAAATTATAGGCTTTAATATCACCATATCTAGCATTGGCCACAGTCATTTGCTTTAAAATTAAAGATGGAGGTCTTATTATGAATAACTGTTATTTAAAGAAGATTTTAAGAATCAATTGCAAAATAGAGGAGAAAAAAAATTGGAATCATCCTGGAAGAATTTTCATTGTTCTGGAGTCTATTAGAAATAGAAACCTAGGACAGCAGTATATAGTCTTGTAATGTTCTTTTTTTTAGAGTTTGCTATGATCATATTGAACAATGTAATCACATAAAGCTTCTTAGTCTGACATTACAAAGTCTATTGTGACACTTAAAATATTGCCAACGGTACTCACATACTTTTTTCAATCCAATGATATATTGGAAATTAAGCAATGGACAAGGACTCTCTCTATCAGTTGGGTAGGTCACTCACTGAAGAACCTTGCAAAAGAAAGATTGAATTTCAAAATGAACTGTATCAGGGCAGGAGGCTATAGAGAAAAAAAAGTAATCAGAAAAAAAAATTATCTCCAAATTTTTTGGACTCTTAAGTGGCTGGAGGTCAATATTGGATCAAATTCTTTTATACAAATAAATGTTTATTATCATATACTGACCAGAACTATATACAATACAACTTTATAAGAAAACACAATTTATTTCCCCATCTTACAGTTTCTCTTCTACAGTTGGTCTGAAGATGCCTACTTAACCCTACAGGCCTCCAGCTGCTTCTAACCAGATTACAAAGTATCAATCCCACTGCAGTAAATGTTCTTAATTTATTTTTTAGGATTTCAATAATGAATGTTCTTGTTGCTTTGATTTAGTTTCATCCCTTTCTAAGAGGTATCTCATTCAATAACAGTGCTGGAGAAATTGTGCATTTTGATGAAAATGGTAAACTAGTAACTGGATTTGATGTTATAAATTGGGTAACTTTCCCCAATCAATCATATGTTAGAGTCAAATTTGGAACTCTGGATCCTCTGGCGCCTCAAAGCAAAGAATTATCCATTCATGATGAAAGCATTGTGTGGCACAGAATGTTTAACCAGGTAAGGAAAAAACTCTTGGTTTAAGAAAGTGTAGTCTTATCTCAAATTCCTGACTCCAAAAAAGGAATGATACAGACTGTCCTCTTAAGGGGCAGTAAGAATCATAATCATTATGTTTGGTCACTTAGCTAGAGGTCAAGTCTGGCAAATGAGACAGGCTTGATTATCTTGTAAGATGACTCAGAACATGGAAAGACACAGAAAATATGTTCCCTTTGGTTTTGGATAAAACCGACTTTTGGTTTCCGGGATACTCATTGGGAACAATGAGTTCACTTAACAAGGTTGATTTGCTTAATGACCATGGTGATTTGTTTAACAACCACTGCAAAAAATGTCATAAAATTGGGTCAGTCCCTTCCACTTAACAACTGGCACAATTTACAGTTATAATTTGAGAAGTATCTATATGAAATATGAGTTCAAACAAATCCTTCTATTTATTTTCTGCATTTGTGTGTGTGTGTAGTTTATAAATTATCTTTTATTAATAATGATTCCTAAGGCAGAATAAAAGTGCTATATCTCCCTATGTAATAAATCCAGTAATATTTAAAGAAAAGGGAAGTAAAAGTACTTAACCAGCAGACCAAAAACACATATGTACACTCACATGCATGTGCACAAGCACACACACACACTCACAAATATAAACATACACAATGCCTATGCAGAACCCAATTTTGACATATCACTAGAAAGTAATGAAAACACATTCCAGTATATTCCTTTCAATCCAGTTTTCAAATTGTTGTTGTTGTTAGTTGCGAAGTCATATCTGACCCATCGCGACCCCATGGACAATGTTCCTCCGGGCCTTCCTGTCCTCTACCATCTTCTGGAGTCCGTTTAAGCTCATACCTACTGCTTCAGTGACTCCATCCAGCTACCTCATTCTCTGTCCCAAAAGTTTTCAAATATCAAAGTATATATTCTCAATTCTAAATACACTGATCTGAATATCGTGCTTATTTCTTCAACTCTTAACCATTTGTAATTATAGTTACAGATTTTTTTTAAAAAGAAAGAGATGGCATTTTGCTATTACATTTGTGTGAACAGAATGATATTGGAATAAGTCTTATTCTGAATAGACAAATGAAATTTTGAGTTTTAGAAAACATTAACTCCATGAATTGGACTTGATATAGAGTAAATATAATTCCTTCAGTTCTGTTGTGATCACATACATATTCTTGTATATTTCTCACATTTGGTCATATTTCTCAGTTCTAAATACTCTTTACATATTTATGTTAGGTATTGCCAATTTCTGTATGTAATGACCAGTGTCATACTGGTCTCCATAAGAAAAAAAAGGAAGGGGAACCATTTTGCTGCTATATTTGTGTACCATGTCCAGAAAGAAAAATTTCTAACCAGAAAGGTATGAGACAAGATTTTTAAATATATATATAAGCACCATTTGAAGTTAATATGCAACAAAAGAGAGAATGGACAGTTCTCACTGGTCCATACAAAATACTATATTATTCATATGTCCAATAGATAACCTTCAGTTAGATTTCAATTTAACCGATATCAAATAATTGCTGGAATGATAAGAGAGGACAGAACCATATAAGCCAGCTTCAATTTATTTAAAAAACTTGGATAAAGAAATAAAATGAAAATGGAAAGTCCCCTTTTGATTCTTCAATAAGAATCTCCATTTTCTTCCTCGACTATTCCACATTATATTCTTCTCATTTAAAATCGACTTTTTCTTCCTATTTCCAGATATGGATTTCTGCACTGAATGTCAAGAAAATGAATATTCCAATTTTCAACAGAACCAATGCATTCCAAAGCTTTTAAACTATCTGTCCTATAGAGAGCTACTAGGGATCACTTTAATGGGTTTTTCAATTGTATTTGCTGTGACAACAATTTGGGTGCTTAGAACTTTTTGGAAACACCAGGACACTCCTATAGTCAAAGCAAACAACCAAAACCTCACCTATACTCTTCTCTTCTCTCTCTTTCTTTGCTTTCTTTGCTCTCTCCTCTTCATTGGAAAACCAACATCTATCACATGTATTCTCCGACAAACAGCCTTTGGCATTGTCTTCTCTTTGGCCCTTTCCAGTGTTTTCGCCAAAACAATTACTGTTGTTCTAGCCTTTGTGGCTACCAAGCCTGGGTCCAAG
>NW_015386524.1:102535-110385 GCF_001527695.2 Protobothrops mucrosquamatus
AATCAAGCAGCCCAAAAGAGAAAAAGACTCCAGCACTTCTCCACCAGTAATCAGCACTCAAATCAGCATAGATTAACTCCAAGGTCAACTTCAGACCAACAATCAAGTAAGCAATACCCCAATCAAGAAACTGCTACAGAGCTATTAGTAAACAGCCCAACCAAAGAATCCCAAAGACTGTCCCCACCCAAACAGACAGGCAAGACACTAGAACAGTGGTTCTCAACCTGTGGGTCGGGACCCCATTTGGGGTCGATCGACCATTTCATGGGGGTCACCAAGCAAGGCTGTCTGCCATTTTTTTTGTCCGCCATATTTTTTGTCCGCCATTTTTTCCCCTTTTCCGGCGGGTGCCTTACCTCCCTTGGGCTGGGCCAGCTGGTGGTCGGCCTGCTCCATCTCTGCCGCTTGCCAGCTACGCCTCGGCCGGCGCAGGGGCGGAACCACGCATGCGCGGCGCTCCCAGGCAGGGAAAGTCCTCGACTTACGACCGGTTGGGTAGTCCTCGACTTACGACCGGTTTAGTCCTCGACTTACGACCGGTTTAGTCCTTGACTTATGACCGGTTTAGTCCTCGACTTACGACCGATTGGGGTCACGGCATTAAAAAGGTTGAGAACCACTGCACTAGAACATAAACTGACAGCAAACAGCACTCCTTACTAGCACTAATGATGTTACCTAATTAGGGTAATGAAACATCTGCAAGAAAACAAGCAAGCTAAGAGAGCACCAAGGGCACATGTAACTGTCTCCTAATACATTCATAAATTAGTTACTCTGATTGAAGCTAATGTATGTGACAATTACCATTTTTTGCTTCAAATTTTGAGAAATAATATTTTAGAGAGCTCCCCATAAAGTCTATGTTAAAAGAAGACAATATTTCTCCAGATGTCAACAACATCAGCACCTGCGGTTCTATTATCTTTCACTATCATTATCTGTATGCTTCCCCCTTATTAAGCTGCTAGCCTAGTCTGATTATAAGATATTACATACTGATGAAGTAATCAACAAAATGCTCATCTGCAAAGCACCTTTGAGTCTCATCATCATTGTTTCATTCTTATCACTAAGTCCAGTTGTGTTCAAGATAAATTCCTTTTCCAGCAGGGCTCCTTCCATTCTATGCACCTTAAGTGATCCAGTCATAATTTTACATGAGTTCTACCAGCCAGGAAACCTTGCTGTTGGAGAAATTGTTTCCCAGGTCTTTTTCCTCCACTTGTCAATTGATTTCAGAGAAAAACCCTCAGAGATTAGTATGAAAGAAGCCATGTAAGCCATTTCTATCCCACCCTGAGCAGAAGAAAAGTAGATGAAGTTGTGCAGAATCTAGATATCTGCCTTCTGAGTTAATTTTTTCCTTATTATTGAACCTGTTTTATTTTCAATATTTAGTGAAGACACCATTTGTAATATTTGCATTTAATAATGATTTATAATATATCCAACATTCCAGATAGTACTTTTGTTAATTTTCATACATTGATTTTTGCTTGTCAGATTTTTTTTCATCACTATCTTCTTGATTCTCAAGCTTTTCATTCATTCGTTCATTTTGAAACTCTACACTTTAATTTTATCTATTTAAATTTCAATATCTCATAGAGGCTTTATTGTCTCATCTGAAATTCTGCTGATTACTTCCATAGCTTCTTTCGTTCTTTAATTTTTCTGTAATTAATAAGTGGTTGTGTTTTCATCGTTAAAACCATGTGCTTTAAACAATTTTACTAACATCACTAGAATCATAATCATTTTTGCTTATTTATTATAATTATTTGTATGTTGCCTGATTCATCAGATTTATGCATCCCTGATTTTAATTTTTTTTAATATCAGAACACATTCAAGGGGTTTGATTCTATCAGTGGGTCACCAATTACATGAGGGGTTCCATTTCTTAACTGATAGCAATCGGTTATACTTTGAAGTTACAACATTCCCATTTCCACTGTTCGGTTTTCCTAATGGAACTAATATCTGAATCACTGAACAGCTGATTTAGAAAAAGTCACTTTCTAGTTTTCATCTTAGCAAAGAACTCATGGACTGTATTTGGTCAAACTCTGCTCTCTTCTTTTCAATCATTCCATAAATAGAATATATTTCATTACAATATCCAAGGAACAGATGGGAATTTTAATGCTGGAAAGAGGGTAAAGAGAGAGCACTGTGTTTATTCTAGATTTAATTTCTTTTCCTGCAACTTTAGGTGTATCTGACAGTTTCAGGAAAGGAATCAGAAATAAGCTTGCTTCTCTGGCTTCCTCCATTTCATAACATTCTCAATCCATTCAGCATGGTTTTTCAAATGAGAAATCTGTCCTATGCATGTAGCCACTAAGCAGAATTTATATCCTATGTGAATATATTCTACTTGAATTGTAACTATATCAAAATATGTAGTGCAGGTTCCCTGCTTCACAAGTTGAAATCCAGTATATGAAATGTTATGTCAGATTATATGAAATGTTGTACATGAGGAAATCTCTTAGGCCTTACCTATGGAAAATAAACACAAGTTAGGCTTTACTTTCTTCAGAGTATGTTTTCTTTCATGCACTAAAGTCAAGATTTTCTAAAATTGTTAGTCATTGTGCTGACATAAGATACTTTATTTGAATTTTGGTAAAACATGAAAACATGTTTCTTTTTTAAAAAAAAAAAATACCTAATGTAACTTTTCAGTGTGATGCCAAAAAACTACCAGCATATCCTGGCTCTTGTATTTGCCATAAAAGAGATCAATGAGAATTCCATGCTTCTTCCTAATGTCACATTGGGTTTTAACATCTTTGACAATTACTACAATGGACAGCTCACATATAACACTGTCTTCCGCCTACTTTCTGCAAAAAAGAGATTTGTCCCTAACTACATGTGTTGTGTTGAAGACCAGTTGGTAGCTGTCATCGGTGGACTTGATTCTGAAACCTCTTCCTATCTGGCCACAGTTTTATCTATTTACAAAATTCCACAGGTAGAGTTGGATGGGGACAGAGGGAATGTGCAATCTCTCCAATAAAAGCTTCTTATTAAAAATGTTATGGGCATAGTTTACAAATAATGATGGATGAAAAATAAGATTAACAAAATATACAGAAATATAATTAAGGAGGAAAATAGCATGGCATTTAAAGGAGTTACCCCAAACTATACATATTTTAAGGTTAGTTCTCAGAAGCAGCATATGAAGTGGTAAATCTGTCTCTGAATAGTGCACAGAAAATGCATTTTTATGTGGCTGTTTGTAATATGTATGAAAGTGTGTCTCTCTTTGTGTGAGAGAGATTAAAGAGGAAAAAGCCATTCTTGTTGATGTTTTCAAGTACATGGAGTAGAGATTTGTTCCCTGCAATTCCAAAGAATGAGTAGAAATAACAAGAAAGTGGTTTTTGTTAGCTTGTCCACAATGACATCTGACCCTAAATCAGACTTCCTCAGAAAGTTAAGGCATCTTCTTCAATTGAATATTTAGGCAGAGAATGGATTACTAATTCAGCCCAGGATTATAGATCCTTACTTGAGCAAGGGGTGAACTAGGTCAATTTAAAATACCTAAATAGGAGCAGAGAAACTCCTGGGACCAAATGACTTGAGGGCTTCAAGCTAAAAAAAAAAAATCATCTTAAAATTCAAATTTTATACCATTTTGAAGTTTTTTCAGGATTTAAATTTAAAATATAACTTCACTCTCAGAAATATCTAGCAAAAACAATGCATGTTCATAAGTGCTTTTAAAATGCAATGGTTGTACAATAACTATTACATTAAATAAAATACTGGATAATTGTTTTTAGATTACTTATGGATCTTTTGTCTCAGGAATGAATGATAAAACACTGCTTGCTTCCTTGTACCAAATGGTTCCAAATGAAATTCAACAATACTCTGGGATTGTCCAATTGCTGATACATTTTAGATGGACTTGGGTTGGACTTTTTGCAGTGGATGATGACAATGGAGAAAGATTTTTCCAAACATTGGTTCCAATACTTTCTTCAAATAGTATCTGTTCTGCCTTTATCAAAAGAACACCCAAATGGACATATGTTGCTGATATATTAGACTTGTTTTTAGATGACTTGGACAAATTTCCTTCTCTCATGGAAAGCAAAGCAAATGTTTTTATTGTCCATGGTGCACCTCCTTCCATGCTAAATTTGAGCTGGTATCTTCACATGGCAGTCTTTGATTCAAACCTAGGCAAAGTGTGGATTGTGACAGAACAGTGGGATTTCCGATTAAGTGTCTATCAAAAGAACTGGGATATTCAATTCTTCCAGGGTGCTATATCATTCTCAGTTCATTCAAATAAAATATTGGGATTTAAAGCATTCCTTGAAAATGTAAATCCTTCATGGGAAACAGAAGATGGCTTTATTCAGGACTTTTGGGAAAATGCTTTTAGTTGTTCAATGAAAAACTACAGTGTAATTTCAGAGAAAGAGCCCAAGAAAGTTTGCACAGGAGAAGAAAAGTTGGAGAGTCTTCCTGGGACTTTCTTTGAAATGAAAATGACTGGACACAGCTATAATGTCTACAATGCTGCCTATGCTGTTGCACATGCATTACATGTTATATGTGAGTTTAGGTCAAAATCCAGATCAAAGGTTGCTCAAAAAAGTTTGAAAGTTTTGAGCTTTCAGCCATGGCAGGTAATGTTACTCAAAAAGACCAGTTTTATTTTTATACATAATTTATAATAATAGTAAAGAGGAATCTCTCTCAAGTTGAACCTGATTCCTGATAACAAAATGGATACTTCCATGTAGCCGTTTTGACAATAATACAGAAGCATTGCACCAAAGGAGAAGCAGTATAATTAACCCAAAGATGAAAAAACAACTTCAACACATCATTATACATATAATAACAGCGGCACGCATTGCATATGCGCAATGCTGGAAAGGGGAAAACATACCAACAAAGGATATGATTATTTACAAGATACTAGAATGCGCTGAGATGTACAAACTTATACTGGAAATCAAAGACAAAGAAGCTACAGAATTTTATGAGATATCGGACAAGTGTTATAACTGGTTAGAATTGAGGAATAAAAAAATATGAGAAGTGATGTAAATAATTGTAAATAAATGTAAAAGATATAGGACACAGTACTGTTAAGAAAAAAATGTATTTTTATTTTGTTTTTTGTAAAGTGAAAAAGGAAAAATTAAAATAAAAAAAAAAGACCAGACAATATGATTCCATATGGTACCTTGATATATTTCATGTTTAAAAATAGGAACCTGATATGCTAGCACACTTGTTATGTGTGTCATGTGTACAGTTTTTTATCATACTCTTTGGCCAATTCAGAATCATACATTGACAAAATTGAAGTATATGATATAAATGTAATAATCTGATCACACAAAAGAAAAATAGAATTTCATACAATTTAGATTCTTGGTTGTTTTTGTTTCTATTTGTATTAGTTAGTTTTTAAACTATTTCCTAAGATTTGTTTTCCTCTGAGTTTTTTTCTTTCCCTAGTTTCATATAGTTTCCACAATAGTTTATTTCTTTTTTGTTTCCTTTCTACCACATAGCTTTCTTTTTGAAATATAGTGTATGGTCATATTGCTATTTAGTGTTTATATAGGACTACAAAGTAGTAATATTTAAAGGAGACATTTTGTGTTAGTTGGTCAGCTATATAAATTTGTTTAATAAATAAATGTTAATTATAATACTAAAACATTTGAACTTTAATAAATAAGTTTAATAATACAAACGTTATTTGCCACCAACACTTTTTTTCAATTTCCCCATCAAGTCTATCATCAATCAAGTTCAAATGAGTTTTAAGATATCTCCTTTTAGTGATATTAAACACTATAAATTCCTCTGCAATAAATGCTAATTAGTTCCATTATGAATGAGATACAATACATTCTTGTTTCCTTTTTGAAAAGATAGGCCCATCCCTCTCTAAAGAGTATATCATTCAACAACAGTGCTGGAGAAACAGTACATTTTGATGAAAATGGAGAATTAATAACAGATTTTGACATCACAAATTGGATAATTTTCCCAAATGAAACTTTTGATCGAGTCATAGTTGGAAAGATGGATCCTCATAGCAAAAAGTTGTCAATCCAAGATGAAAAAATTGTGTGGCATAGAAGATTTAATCAGGTAAGGAAAAAAACTTTTTTTTAAAAATTCACAATTATCAGGAGAAATTTACCTGATTGTTTGGGGAAAGAATAATTATATTAATCTATTCCAATCCATTTTCAGATTTAGTTTTTGGACAGAAAAATCTTTGTTATACTTATAAATAATTTAAAGTAATGTTTGCATCAGGAAGAATATATTACATGTACTAGAGAAGACCATTATTCTTTTAGAAGGTGACATAGCTTTCGAAATTATGAGCTGTAAGATCAGAAACCTATAGAAGTCTTGGACAGCTAGAGATGTTTTTATATGATTTGAAACAAACTGCAGATGGAGATGTTTTCAGAAAGGAAACTGGCTAAGGTAAATAAATAGATCAAAAATACTTTTGAATGGAATTTGATTCGCTTTGAAGGACTAGTTTTTATTACTTTAATCTGCATTCATTTGTGAGTTATAGCTACATTCTCAGAACTCTGTATGAATTTCCAATAATTGACATGTTGCATCACATATTAACTGATCATTTATAATTTGTTTCTAGAGATTTAACTGAGTTTAGCAACAAATATGAAGTCAAGAACAGTTGTGATATGGTGCCCTTTTTATCTTCTAAAACCATAATTTTCAAAACAATGTTTCCCAATTCTAAAAATGTATTTATGGACATTTTGGATAGGAGCTACCCATTTCTCTGTGTAATGACCACTGCCATCCTGGTAACACCAGGGAAAAAAAGGAAGGGGAGCCATTTTGCTGTTATGTTTGTAGTCCGTGTCCAGAAGGAAAAGTTTCCTTCTATAAAGGTAAGTGACAACTTTTCAAAAAGATTTCATGTATGGTTGGAATTCCCATGAAAACAGGAATATCATATGCTTCAAAAATGTTGATGTATTGAGAATGGGTATTATAAAATAAATAGCCCTGTATATGAAGTTGTTCAATTTAAGTTTGCCATGATATGCAAATATTACTAAATAAAACTACTTTGATACCAGAAAGTCCACTGTTTAACTAGGGATTTTAACTATGAGTGGAAAAAACTACTCTTACTTTCAATTCTACAATAGCATTTATTTGGCCAATCGTGTTCCTTCAAATTTGATCTTATAAAGTTGTTAGGAGGATAAGGGTTGGAGAAAAACTAAATCATAGTTATACCTCTTGGACAAAAGACAGGAAATCAAAATAATAAATTCAGAAAGAGAATACCTGTAAACTGGAGGTATTGAAAAAGGAAAGTGAATGAGAATCAAATCATTATGTTATTTCAAACCCCCATTATGTTTCTTTTTCCAGATATGGATTTCTGCAAAGACTGCCCAGAAGATCAATATTCAGCTCCAGACAAAACTCAATGTATTCCCAAAGGTCTAAACTATCTCTCACATGAAGGTTCTTTGGGGAAAGCTTTAGCTTTCTCTTCAATTGTTTTTGCTATGACAACAATTTGGGTGTTTAGAACTTTTTGGAAACACCAGAATACTCCTATAGTCAAAGCAAACAACCGAAACCTCACCTATACTCTTCTCTTCTCTCTCTTTCTTTGCTTTCTTTGCTCTCTCCTCTTCATTGGAAAACCAACATCTATCACATGTATTCTCCGACAAACAGCCTTTGGCATTGTCTTCTCTTTGGCCCTTTCCAGTGTTTTCGCCAAAACAATTACTGTTGTTCTAGCCTTTGTGGCTACCAAGCCTGGGTCCAAG
>NW_015386524.1:112769-118363 GCF_001527695.2 Protobothrops mucrosquamatus
TTTCATGCCCGTTGCTGGTTGGCTAACTAGCAACAGGGTCTTGCCAGCCAATGGAATTGTGTGATTACAAGCCAGGGGAATCCCATAAAAGAGGGCTCCCCTGGCCCAGAGAGCCAGTCCGGATTTACTTCATGCCTTGCCAATAAACCGAGAGCTGACTGTCACTCGACTCGTGTCTTACTGCCTGCGCGATCTAACAGTCAGCTTCTTTGTGGCTTTCCTTGCCAGAAAGTTACCTGACAGTTTCAATGAAGCCAAATTTATCACTGTCAGCATGTTGATCTTTTGCAGTGTTTGGTTGTCTTTTGGTCCAATGTCCTAAGCACCAAAGGAAAATATGTGGTTGCTGTTGAAGTATTCTCTATCTTAACTTCAAGTGCTGGGTTGTTGAGTTGCATTTTTTCCCCTAAATGCTACATAATTGTATTCAGGCCTGAACTGAACCACAGAGGACAATTAATAAGGAAGAAGTAAATTTAAAAAGCAAAAAGAGAAGAAAAAGTAAAATAATAAAACAAAATATCTAGAAAACAAATCATTTTCTTCTGATGTTTTTACCCTGAGTTTTCAAATTAGACTGGAAATACTTAACCCAAGAAACAATAAATTAACAGCTCAGGATAATAGTATTTATATGATAGAAAGTTAAAGTTAAAGCAGACATATTCCAGTAAGTGCTTAATTTTAAACAACACAGCAATACATAAACAATTTAGTGGGACAGCAGAACAAAAAAAATTGATCACTTTTTTGATGTAAAAGTCTGGATGTGTTCTTTTTTCTGTGAAGGTACACCAATCTGCTTCTTTTCCCAATTTTGGTAACTTTCAGGCTTGTCATGGGTTTCAAAAATAAGGAAGGAAATATGATAGATTAGTCCTAACATATAAATGAAATAGTGTTCATGTATTCTTAGAATCATAGATTTCACTATTAATTTATTCATGAGTTTGCAAGAGAATGAAATTTAACTGAAAGTATCATTATTTATATGATGCCTATACTGTGGAATATTTTGCCACATTTTGGAAAGAAAACAACATAAATAATCTAAAATTACTTCAAATTATTATTATGTAAAGAGTGAGGGAATTATATTATGTAGACTTGATGTTCATTTGTATAGCATATGACTATACCTTGTTAACTGATCCAATCCACTCTAATTATCCAAGTTAAGATAGCCTAGCATTGTTTAATTAACAATGTCTTGATATTGGAATAATTTGCTTTAGTGACATTTTCTCTAATTAGTGAAGAGCAAAAGATTTTTCAAAATCTTCAAAATTACAACTTCTTTATTCTACTTTTGAAGGTCCACAGATCCACTCACTTCAAGCAATTGCCCTTTGGGACAGTTAACTACAGTATTCAGGATTACTTTACTGTGTATGGTTCAAATAAATAAAATAATTCTGCCTTCTGCAACAACAAAATACTTTTCTGTCATTTGGAACCAGGGTAACAAAGATTCAAATTTTTTCAGAGATAGTTATCAAATGATCCTGAGTTTCATTTGTCTGTGTGACTGTCTGTGTGTGTGTGTGTGTATGTGCTGGTGTTCCAGATGAAACAGACAGGGAGAAATGAGTTACTTAGCAAAAATAAAATGAGTGGATTGAGAATGAATTGAATGAATTTATTTGCAATAAATTAATTTCTGTCAATTTTTATAATAGGTTGTATGTCATTTTTTTCACTCTTTATTGCCTTATTCATTCCCATCAAGAGTGAACTGCATCTGTTCACTATGAGATGGGCAGCAAATAAATAAATAAATAAATAAATAAATAAATAAATACATACATACATACATACATACATACATACATACATACATAAATACATAAATACATACATACATAAATAAATAAATGAAGACAAAAAGGTAGTCTGCCCACCTCAGACAGCTGCTTCAAATTTCTCACTGAAGGGATATGGAAAGAATGGTACCTACTATAATGAATCCTCTGAAATATATGAAGACCCTAAGTCAGTGATGGCGAACCTATGGCACATGTGCCAGAGGCGGCACTCGGAGCCCTCTCTATGGGCACACGCACCGTCGCCCCAGCCCCGCCTCCTCCCATGGCCCCCTCCTCACCAGCAGCCCCCCCAGAGGAGAGTTGCCCCCAGGCACAGCCCACCCAGAGGAGAGTTGCCCCCAGGCGCAGCAGTGCAGCCAAGGACATGGTAGCCGGGCAGCAGGGACAACACTCCACCCTTGCACCCCGTCATGCACAAATGATGCTGTGGGGCATGGGTGGAGGGCGTGGCTGCCATGGCACCGCTGGGCTGCCTGGGTGATCTGTGGTGGGCCGTGGAGGTGGTGGTGGCCTAGCAGGCATGGCGGAGCGGGAATGGGTGGGGGCGGATTTTGAGCACTCGGTCTCTAAAAGGATCGCCATCATTGCCCTAAGTTCTCCATTCTTAGTCATGGCTCTACAAACAGATCATGAGACTGTAATCATAATACATGATTTTATATTTTATACACAGAGCCTTCAGGAGAGAGAACTTGGCTTTACTAAGTAGAATCAAAAGCATGCTTGGGATTTCTGAAGATGGAGAAATAGGATTCTCTCCATATTCTAGTGCTACAATAATGTCAGTAATAAGGGAAAGCACTGTAATTAATTATACTTCTCTAAGGAATTTCCCTGCCAGTCAAGATGTTATGGAAATGATAGAATAAAGTGATAGGATAAAGAAACAAAGCTAGAGTTTATTTAAGGAGAGCAGGAAAGGACCTGCCAGAAATAAGACTCTGTCATTTTGGCCTTCAGGATTTTGAGTAACAAAAGTTTGTGTAAGGTCATGAAACCATATGCAAAGCAATTGTAATATTATAAAATATTAAAATCACTGCAACCATCTTCTTACAAATCAGGCTATAAATGAAGGTGTCACTATTTATCAAAGTAGACTTTGATTTAATGACCATTGCATTAGGAATAAAATGCTGCTGATGTGAAAGGGAAAATGGAGCTCTGGGAAGCAAGTTTTATTGTCAAGATGATGGTGTTTTTTATGGTCCTGCCTCGTAGTGTGTGCAAGTTGCAATTCATTCATCCTGATACAAAGACTTATTCCATCAAGTGCAGTATAAGTGAGCCACTTCCCATTTTGCATGAGTTTTACCAGCCAGGAGACCTTGTCATTGGAGAAATTACTTCCCAAGTCTTTTATCTGCGTTTCCCAACGAATTTTGATGAAAAACCCTCTCCAATGCTGATCCACGAAGCCATGTAAGGAGTTCTCTTTCCTTTGATCCGTTTGTTTAAACTTTAGTGATTGGGAACAGAACCAGACAAGAATTTGAAGAGCCCTTATTTACAATTTTATGAGCGGAATTGGATAAATGCAAATAATCTCTGGGATTAGTTTTTCTTAATTTAATCTTGATCCTTTCACCTTTAGCAACGTACTCCACAACTGAAGGGAAAAAAATCTTTAAAATGGTGATGTTAAGGGGAAAGGGCTCCTACAAACACAAATAAATTTGGCAGTTTTTCCTCCTTCACAGAAATTATCCTGGTAGAAACTGCTAATAGTCAGGTCATATGCACTCATGCTTAAGATGATAGTAGAAAAAGCTAAGGACTAAATTGAAAAATTAAGTTCTTTGGTTCTGCATTTTTCTTCTTTCTAATATGGACATATCTTATGGATTGTTGTAAAAATAATTACAGCAAATGTGAAGTAGTTGTTCATATTTATTATATAAAATTAGGTACAGGCAACTTCTATAGTTAGCTTACAAGATCTAAAATTCCTATAAAATATTACATATCACATTTCCTAAATAATTTCTCCAATATAATTATATAGACTTCTCAAATCACTACAAGGCACCAACAGTGAGAATATACTTTGATAACAGAAGTTTGGGAGTAGGAAATAGATATACAGACATAATGAAAGATAGAGTGTTTTCCTTCATACATATTTCAGAAACATAGCTATTATTTATTGAAGGTGAAAGGCTACAGTTCAAGTCACAAATGACCATGATGATGATGAGACTATTTGTAGTTCTATTAAACAATAAATCTCTTTCATTGTAGTATGATGCCAAAGAGTTACAAGCATGCTCTTGCCTTAGTGTTTGCTATAAAGGAAATCAATGACAATCCTTCTATTTTACCAAACACCACAATGGGATTCCACATCTATGACAGCTATCATGATCCACAAATAACATTTATGAGCACCTTTGGTCTTCTTTCCACCCGGCATAGATTTTTGCCCAACTATGGATGTGATAGCCAAAGTCCTCCGATAGCCACCATTGGGGGATTTTGTTCCGAAATCACCCTGTATATGGCTATTGCCTTAGATGCCTACAAGATGCCACAGGTAGGACTGAAATGTGATAGCAAATATTTCAAATGAAACTGGATTTTTCCTCACTTTGATCATAAATGGTTATTCATTTTAAAAGGGAAAGCATATAATTTAGATAGATCAGATTGATTCTTTGAACTTCAGCTCTTATATTGGAGGTAATCTATTTTAGCACAAAATATATCTATCTATCAATTAAGATTTACACCCATAAGAATAATTGGAAAAGACAATTAAATTATCTTTGTTAACCACCATGGATCACTATTTCATCCCTATCACATTTTTTCTTCTTATAATATCAATTCCCAAACCAGGCTTATTCAGAGAAAATTCAATAATACTGATTTTTTTTAGAAAATTCAAAAGTCAATATTGGATTGGAGTCATGGCAGATTTACTCATTTAACAAAAGTAAAATATATTATAAGGTCTGCATTCATATACACTATAGGCTCATTCGAGAAATGTGTGTGCTTGGCTGTAGCTTCAATTCCAATTTGAATATGAGGTTTAGGACTGCCAGAAGCCCCTCCAAAGCCCTTCAAGTGGGTCTCCTAGAGACATATAAATATTAAAAATGTCTCTAGTAATAGCAATGAATAATATATGTAGTAAATAAATCATGAATATAATTGTTCCAATTATAGCAGAGAGAAAATATTAAATGTATCACTGAAGAGTTTTCACACTAAAGAAATGTATTTTTAAGAACATTTAATTGTAAATTAAATTAATTCAAATTTAGTTTTTATTCTGGACCCATTGCTATTTTGGAATGTGCCCCTGTCTAGCCTGATATTCAGATGAGAAACTTTTGCCCAATATTTTTCTCTAAATGTCAAGAATGAAACTTTGGCAGCTGCATGCCTCTTCATTTCAAATTACCATTAGAGTAAGGGGGGAGGTGTTGCTTGAGAATGGTTTAGATGGAGAAACAAAACCTCTATAATTCCACTGAAGACCATGAGAGCCTGAAATCTTTCCAAGGACACTGCAGCAGGTGTGGAGAGGAAGCAGACAGTTCCCATAACAAAGTAAAATTGTTTACATGGACTATGTGAGAGGGTGGGGGTTTGTCCAGATAAATTATTGTTTAATTCTATGAACTGGTGTCTGAGAACCTCAGAGTTAGTTTTGCTTCAACATTACCATGCCATGTATTCAATAAACAGTATGATTTTTGAAAACGGAATGAAGTTTTATTTGGATTCTCGAGCTGGATGTTGATAGAGAAGCTTGAGAAA
>NW_015386524.1:118463-169710 GCF_001527695.2 Protobothrops mucrosquamatus
ATACAAAAAATTTCCCCTACTAAAAACCAATTAAAACCCAAATATTGGTAGCTGTGGCTCTTTAAAATCGTTAAAAATTGTCCCTATTTAAAACTCACCCTAGGTCAGGCCCGCTTGTTGAAAAAGCCATGTCTTGAGGGCGCGGCGGAAGGTTAAGAGATCCGGAATCGTCCGGATCTCGGGGGGTAGTTCGTTCCAGTTCGTTCCAGTTCGTAAACCTGATTGACACAAAGTATAGATTTTATTTTATATTAAATATTAGCTAGGCAGTTAAAATATGGTAGCAAGAGATGTGACTAACAGACGTATCATATACAACTTATACTGCTTTCAAAAAAGTGTTTCAATATGTTCTTTTAGCTTGTTTATGGTTCCTTTGATTCCAGTATGAATACGAAAATGTCACTATCCTCTTTGTATCAAATGGTCCCAGATGAATACCATCAATGCACTGGGGTTGTCCAGTTGCTTTTGCATTTCAGATGGACCTGGGTTGGGCTCTTCACTGTAGACAATGATAATGGGGATAGATTTTTGCAAATATTGGGGCTCATGATTTTTGCAAAAGGCATCTGTTTTGCCTTTGTGGAAAAAACATTAAAATGGACTTTTGCAGATAGTATGCTGGATGTGTTTTCAAATGAGGAAAAAATATTTTCAACTCTTATGGGAAGCAATGCAAATGTGTTCATTGTATATGGCACCCCTCCATCCTTGCTGAATTTGAGCTGGAAACTTCGTGTGACTATTTTGGATTCATATTTGGGTAAGGTGTGGATTCTGACATCACACTGGGATTTCAGATCCAGTACATTCCATGGAGATCGTAACATGCAACCCTTCCATGGAGCCATATCTTTGTCTCTTCATTCCAACGAACCCCTAGGATTCAGGACATTTCTTCAAAGCATAAATCCCTCCTGGGCAAAGGAAGATGGCTTTGTCAAAGACTTTTGGGAGCAGAGTTTCAACTGTTCATTCAAAAACATTATTGCACAAGAGGAGAGTAAAACCAAAGAACGCTGCACAGGAAAAGAAATACTTGAAAACCTTCCAAACACTTATTTTGAAATGATTATGACTGGCCACTCTTACAATGTTTATAATGCTGCCCTGGCTGTTGCATATGCTCTGCACAATATATATGAATCCAGATCCAAACATAGATCATGGCCTGCTGGCAAGATGTTGGATTTTTGGAATTTGCAGCCATGGCAGGTAATGACATCATATGCTTTGTCTTCACAGGTTGCAAAATTATATTACAGTATTTCCCAAGGATATATTTCTGTCTACTGCTGATTCATCCAGGAATCATATGTTGAAAGTATTGTAATCTGAGTGGGGATCCTCTCTTATTTTATATAGAAACGTTGTCAGCAATAACATATGTGTAAATAGAGCTCAATGCTTGCTATTTAGGACTTTTTAAAAAAACTAAATATTTTCTTCATTTCATGTACTGTACAGGGTCCATGTTGAAAAATATACAAGGAAAATAATTTGACTTTTGATATGACATCTGTCTAACCACTCAAAGGACTAGATCTAGAATTAGGCTCAATCTAAAATCTGAAAAATTATAGCTTAGCAGTCTCACTATAAGCATTTCAACATTTTTGTTCCTCTGAATCTTTTCCCTTTTTTCTCTTTCAAAATAGTTCCATCCTTTTCTAAAGAATATTTTATTTAATAACAGTGCTGGAGAAACAGTGCACTTTGATGAGAATAGAGAATTAATAACTGGCTTTGACATTACAAATTGGGTGACTTTCCCTAATAAAACTTCTGCTAGAGTCAGAATTGGAAGGCTGGACCCTCATGCTACTCCAGGCACAGAATTATCCATTCAGGATGAGCATATTGTGTGGCAGAAAACACTTAATCAGGTGAGATCAAATGTGTGTTAGAAGTCACAAGGTCATTGGAATGTAGAATACTTGAGTTAATAAATATTATATTTGACTCTTCAGTTCTTTAACAAATTTCTGCTTTAAAAAATAGAGAAATTAAAATAATGAAATTTGGAAGGTTTTTGTTAGGATTTCACATAACACTGTGAGATGTGATTGTGTAAGACTGCATTTGTTCATTGCTTTTCTATGCCGTCTTTTGTAGTAAGAGCTCAATGTGGCATACAAATGGCTCCCTCCCATTTTTCTTCACAAAGACAAACCTGTGAGTAGGTTAGAGTGAGAGTGACTTGCTTAAAGTCATCCAGAAGGGCTCCTGAGGCTGAGGATGGACTATCACCTGGGTCTCCCAGATTCTAGCCCAAAATCGTAAATATTACACCACGCTAGTTCCCTTTTTTGCACCATGGACTAGTGTTTAAAAGCTTTGCAAGTCTTTCATATCTCCAAAATAGTAGATACCTTGGGGCAGGGGATTGTGGAGGAGTCAAAAAAGGAATTTATCCTTAGAAAGCTAAACAGATTTGATTAAGTTAGTTATATTCAGAACCAGTTTTTAGCTCAGCCTTCTATTTTAGCCCTTCCCAACCTGATGTCTTTTGGATGTGTGGAACTTCTTCTCATGACTTTCCCCCGGTCACCCTGGTCATTGAAACTGAATAGCATTTCAGAGTTCAACATTTGTCCATTTTCTTCTCTAATCCCCAAAGTCTGAATTCTAAAATGTCAGTATGTATTGTACATAACCATTCTCTACTGATATTTCTGTGAAGGTGGTACCCATTTCTTTGTGCAATGACAACTGCCAACCTGGTTATCAAAAGAAACCAAGGGAAGGAAAACCATTTTGTTGTTATGATTGTGCTCCATGTCCAGAAGGGAAGATTTCAAATCAGAAAGGTAGAATATTTGAGCTTCATTTTAACATCTAGCAAACTATAAATCTGGAGTGAATGAAAATTTTCCAAGGTATCATACTCTTTTTATTAGACAAACTTTTTGCAGATATCTGAAATTAGCAATCTCTGGAGTAAAGTCCAGTTTGTCCAGTTTCTTTTTGTCCTTTTGATGTTTGCGTGCTATAAAGATTTTTCGTCTCATTTCTGGATTGAATGTGTGTTTTTTAAAATAGTGCACATTATTTTAACCTGCAATGTGGGATGCCAGTTAACAGGATTATTTTTCTTCCTTAAAAATAATAGATAATGGTCCCTTATATCATTTAATGTTGATCCCAGAGAGAATTGGGGCTGCCAATGGCCTTGACAGTGTCAAATGACAACAGTCCCTTCCTTTTCTTTCAAAAACATTTCACAGAAGAAAAATCTTAAGTATCTCAGTTACCTATAAGACAGTTTTTATTATTATTTATTCAACACTTCTGGCAGGAGAAATAAGCCTCTTCTTTTAAAATCTGCACTTTGAAACTGTTGCAGATGATTATAATCTGTCTATAATACTTTTTAGGGGAAGTTTTGCACCCAAACCACAATCCTCATTGCTATTTCAGATCAGCAACTGTTTCCCTTATTCCCAAAATGGCTTGTCATAGGCTGTAAAATCTGAGTTCTTAACTAAGGCAACACTAAGTAAAGCACATTCCATCTTGGAGTTCGTATATTTACACTAAAAACTTTCTTTTGTGTTCTTTTTTTTTCTTTCCATTTCCAGGTGGAGATGTTTGTGTCAATTGTCCAGAAAATCAATATTCAAATATGGATCAAGACCAATGCATTCCCAAGATTATAAGTTACCTGTCATATAATGAACCCCTAGGGATCACTTTAGCTTCATCTGCTACTATCTTTGCTCTGATCACAGCCATTGTGTTTGCAATCTTTCTAAAGCACCAGGACACTCCCATCATCAAAGCTAGTAACAGAGGCCTCACCTACATCCTTCTTATCTTCCTCCTGTTTTGCTTTCTCTGTCCCTTGCTATTTATTGGTGAGCCAAAGATGTTGACTTGCCTTACCCGGCAGACAGCATTTGGTATCATCTTCTCTGTTGCTCTCTCATCTCTTTTGGCTAAAACAATCACTGTGGTTATGGCATTCACAATTACTAAACCAGGATCCTGGATGATAAAGTGGTTGGGGAAAAGATTGTCAATCTCTGTTGTCCTTTTCTTCTCTCTTATCCAAGCAGGACTTTGCACAATTTGGCTAAGTATTTCTCCCCCATTCCCACATATGGATATACATTCATTGAAAGGGAAAATCATAATAGCTTGTGATGAACAAACTATTTTTTTGTTTGGCTGTGTGCTAGGTTATTTGGGTCTTTTGGCCATTATTTGTTTCATTGCTGCCTTTTTTGCTAGGAAGCTACCTGCCAGTTTTAATGAATCCAAATTCATTGCTTTCAGCATGGTGGTCTTTTGCAGTGTTTGGTTATCATTTGTGCCAACCTACTTGAGCACAAGAGGGAAATATATGGTGGCCGTGGAGATCTTCTCTATCTTATCATCCAGTGCTGCGCTACTGGGTGGCATTTGTTTCCCTAAATATTATATTCTTGTGCTGAGGCCCCAGCTTAATAACAGAGAAAGAATAGTAAAGGAAAAATAATAAAATATGAGTACTTATTTTGTTCTTTTGGTGTGATCATGTCATAGGCCATATCACATCTGAATCTGGAGTTAGTTCTAAGATAGTTTCTTTGTATGAGAAATTATTACAACCATCTAATAATCTCTGAATGCAAAAATTGGATTTTGTTTCCTACTGTGCAAATGTTATCCATTAATTGTAGTGTTTATTGTGATACCCCTTTCTTTGTTCCCCTCAAAATCCCTTCCCTTTCATAAAGTGGAGTATGTATAGCTCTAAAACTGCTATTAATTTGGGACCTATAAAGACAGAAATCTATAGATTGTAATATCACTGTATTCCTTTTCCCTAATAATAGCCATCATTGTCATCATTATTTCCCCAAGCTATATTGTTTTCTAATTGTGTATACTTCTTTGGCTCTCATGTCGAGAGAGCAACTATATGTGAGATGGACAGATGCTCTGATCACACACTCATCTTTTCCTGGAGCCATTCAATACTTTCCTTTGCCCCCAATACTCCCAGATGTTCCTCTGCTCTATGGCATGAACATTCAATCAAAGAGTGACAAGAATTATTGCTCCTGGGGCCTGAAACTGTACACAAGGGAGGAGAGTTGACCAGAATAATGCCAACTCTCTCTGTCAGGGTCATTGTAAGTTCTCCTATAAATACAGATACTATCTATGTGAAATAGATGCTTTCTGTCTTTATGAAGGGCAGAGAACCCAGGCTTATGGGAATAGGTTTATTGTCAAAGTCTCTGTTTGCTCTCTGCTGAGCAAACAAGTATCCAAATTCCAGGAGCCACCTGCATTTTCAAGGAGACCACCTTCAAAAGCAATAATTCACTGGCTGAAAGAAAAGGAAGAAGCAAACAAAACATAACAGACTTTATAAGCATAGCATGTTCCACACCTGTTCCCTGAATTACTCTGTAAATCATAGTGCAAAGTACTCAAAAGGTAGCATGGACAAGCTTAAAACAGTGTTCAGTATCTTAAACTAGGCATTATAATTCACTTGGAGGTTTATTGTATTTATTTATTTATTTATTTATTTATTTATTTATTTATTTATTTATTCAGGCCTGCTGGCATACCTTGGTCATAAAGGACCTTGAGAAGCCTAGAAGTCATGAAGCATCCTCACATCAAGGGGAAAAGATTCCACAATGTGGGTGCCACAGCAGAAGAGACACACCACTAGGTCATGCCAAATGAAGCTCCATAGATGATGGGACTCATAACATGCCCATTCTAATAAGCCAGACAGATGAAATTGGGGAAGGGTACCTCCTAATTGGGAGATGACCAGGACATAAGTAACCAAGAGTAAGTTTCCTTGATCCAGGACTGAGTGCAACTTGTGCACAATACAAAAGTATGCAAAGGCTCTCCTAGTCACAAGCAGGAGTCCTGAGTCCAGAAGGACCCCCAGATTGCACACAGGGTCCATTAGCAGTAGTGCAACCCCCATCAAGTAGCAAAGATATAAAGGCTCACAACTAAAGTCAGTCTTGCCAGGATTCAGTTGAAACCAGAGCCTTATAGCCTCTGGACACCTGAATAGGACATCCATAGCATCACTTAATTTGCCAGAGGTGGAGATGATTTTATAGATAATTTTATAAGTATAAATGTACAAGCAGGGAAGGGAGGGATTCTCTATGGATTACACTCTTTTTAGGTATCCATAATCATGTTTACAAACTTCGTTAAGACATTTTCTAAATTATATGTTGTATGCCAAGTAGTTCCATTATCACCCAGAGTTGCAGAAGATCCCCTTTTCTGAAATCCCTAATACAATGCTTACCAGACCCATTGGATTCTTGTGATTTTGTCTGTACACAAAGAATGGGTCCTTCCTCTTCAAACTACACCCAGATCAAGGACTAGGAAAAATCCAGTGATCCCTTGAACCTGAAAAGCAAGAGAGAAAGGCCAATGAATGAAATTTGTCTGATTACAGTGGGACGATTCCATCTCCTTCTGCTTCAAGGATGTTAGGGTTTTAAAAAGATAATCAAAAAGGATTGTAGGGGGAAGGGACAATGGTGAAATATCTCTTGACAACTCTGACAAACTTCATCAGGAAAAGACTGGTGAAGTTTGTCACTCTCTGTCCTTGTCTAAACACTAGGAATGTAGATGTTCTTCTGGTGCTGTTTCCATCAATAATGCCAGTGGTGAGCTGAGAGTCTCAATCTAGGCTACAACCATGCCTTAATACAAAGTGTGGGTACAGCAAATTACCTGGAGGGCTATACACATTCCATGGTCCACCAGTTTGAGATTCCTTCCATCCCAGATGGGTTTACAGGGAAAGCATTGCACCAATGCCTACACACTCCTATACAGAAATTATATCTTCTTTTTAAAAATACATTTTGCAGTTTATATATCTATATATATTACTTTTTACTTTTTCATTTTATGCAGACTAGAAGTAATTATCTAAATGAATATCCAATGGATCACCCAATCCATTTTTATCACAAAGTAAGACCATGTTTCTGTTTGCCTCTTACACTTACAGCACAGAACTCACACATCATTTTTCTTCTAATATTTTAGATGAGAGAAATTGCTTGCTTGCTGTGGCACACTGATTTGAGCATAGATAACATTCTCCTGCAAATATGATCTGTGGTGTGGGTCGCACAAGCATAGCCTCAAGCCTAGAAGGCAAATCCTAATGAAGAAAGATATCCTTCTATTTTGGTTGTAAGGCTAGCTTCATAGAGTCAAGGCCTGTATAAGAAAGATCTTGCAGTAAAAAGTTCTCATGCTATCTTAGGAGGAAGAATGCCAGGTATATACCATATTTTGTTCTTAGTAGGTTCAGAAAACCAGATGACATGAAAATATCTTACCAGTTGAGATTATGGAGGCATCTCATCTAGCCTAGTCTATATGGGCACCAGCTAAATTTGCATATGTTATTGCAGATCAGACTGTAGTAGTCTGGTTCATATAACTCACTGGGCCATAAAGCATTATTTACAAATCCAATGGCTATGTTTATGCATCATGAGAAATCAAAAATCAGGATATGGCAACTTGAGGCCCAAGGTCTCTAGAACTCCCTTGAATTCATTTTTTTTTCAATCTCTGGACCTTGCTTATCAGAACTGAAAAATGTGTGGCAGAATTATCTCTCATTTTAGGAAGTAGGAAACCCAATAAATTATAGTGTGAGTTTTAAAGTAAATTTAATAAGTTTATATCATAAAAAAGAAAACAAATCATCCCAAATCTGGAGGAAAATACAGCTGACTCTAGGCCTATCTGTATTTCACAGCTTCTGGAGGCAGGTTATTCCACTGATTAATTGTTCTGTCAGAAAATTTCTCCTTAGTTCTAAGTTGCTTCTCTCTTTGGTTAGTTTCCATCTGTTATGTACTGGGCTTAATTGAGAGCAGGTGCAGGGAGCTGCACCAGAACAATCAGCAGACCACGTGGTCTGCCCGGGGAGTCTTGCTGTCTGCAAGGAATTACTAAAGCAGGCAATTCGAGCAGGAAAAGCGGTTGCAATGATTGGCTGGCGACGCCCCAGGGAAATTGTATAAAAGGGGTAGAGCCATTTTGTTGTTGTTGTGTTTTACTCAAATAAAGACTTATCTCTTATATCCTCTAACTATTCAATGCCTACCATGCAAAGAACACAACATTGGTGATGAAGGTGGGATCGTGCTGCCACAAAAATCAGGTGTTACTTACTAGGGATGCCTTGTAGTCGCTGAGAAGTTTGGTGTTCCAGCTCCTTCGCTCTACCTGCCAGTACGGAAGAAGAGTGCTGCTAGGAGCCGTCCTGGAACCGCTTCAGAAGCCTGTACAGCACGAGGCATTAAATAGGCTGCCATCAGCACAACAATAGCAAAGATAGGACGTCTCTCGGAGTTCGATGTCAAGCACCCTGAATGTTGGAGCTCCTACATTGCCAGGGTAGAAAACTACCTCAGTATCAACCAGGATGATGGACTGAAGGTCACAATGCTGTTGTGTGTTTGTGGATAAGAAACTTTTGATATAGCAGAGAACCTGGTTGCTCCGGCACCATTAGAGTCCATCACATACATCGAACTAAAGAGAATGCTCAAACAACACTTTCAGCCTAAGCTGTCAGTCATCGCGTGGTGACATGCTTTTGAGCAGCGGGACCAGCATCCAGGCAAGTCCGCTGCTGACTTCATTGCGGCGTTAAGACAAGTTGCTAGACCGTGTGAGTTTAAGGACTTGGAAGAGCGGTTATGGGACCGGCTCGTCTGTGGCCTGCAAAGCCGTGATCTTCAGCAGAAGATATTCGCCAGAGAAACCATTTCTTTCCCAGGATGTCTTGAGGGAAGTAACCGCAGAAGAAGCAGTGGGTGGCACTGTTAAAGCCTTGCGGCTGTCAAGAAACCCTTCAAGTCCTGGAACCGTCCACCAAGAGGACGCTGAGCGAGTCGAAGACTCCAAGTTGGAAGGCGAGGTCGACCAGTTACAGCAACTACAAGAAAGAAGGCCCCGCAAGCTGTTTGAGAAGGCTGTTTTCTTTCCTCGATGCATCGGGTGTGGAGGCCGCTATAAGTGTGCTGACTGTTGCTTCCACACCACAACTTGTCGGGCATGTGGCAGGCAAGGCCATATTGCTGCCATGTGTTTGAGTCATGCAAAAGACCATTCTGTGGAAGAGTTGCCTCAGAAAGGTACTGGGGCCCCTAGTCAAAACCGGGTGGGGTTTTGCGCGACAAGAAGAAGTGTGTGTAGAACAGGGGCCACTCAGCCCTTAAAAAGAAGCTTCATCTTGAAGTTAAACTGCAGGGGGTTCCCTTGGACATGGAACTGGACACGGGCTCTGCCCTGTCCATAATCTCTAAGACAACACTGGGACAAATTTGTAGGAAAAGCGGCCATCAAGTTAAGCTCAAGCCGTTGAATGTCCTCTTGACCAATTTCCAGAATTCCACAGTCAGTGTCAAGGAAGAGGCCACACTTAATGTCAAATTTAGGAATTTTGAGGGTCCATTAGATGTTGTAGTGGTCAAGGGCAACCGCACAAGTCTGATTGGACTCGATTGGTTTAACGCACTGGGCATCCAGGTGACTGGGCTAAACAGTCTACAAACGGCAAGCCTAGCAGAGGTTTGTAAGGAGTTTGCTGATGTTTTCAGCACAGAGTTGGGGGCATCCAAAGGGCCTCCTATTGCATTAAGATTAGATCCCTCAATAGCACTGATAAGGATTAAGCCTCATCGGGTGCCATTTGCTCTCAAGCAAAGGATTAATGCAGAGCCGGACAAGTTGCTTCAGCAAGGCATTCTGGAACCTGTGGATAGCAGTCCATGGGAAACCCCCATTGTCACACCACTTAAGGCCAACGGAGAAGTCAGAATCTGTGCTGACTACAAATGCACTTTGAATAAAGCCGTGCAATAGCATTCCTATCCGGTGCCTGTGGTCAGCCATATTCTGGCGTTTTTGCAGGGAGAGCGTATTTTCGCTGAACTAGATTTGGCTCAGGCCTACCAGCAACTGCCGGTGGATGACGCCACGGCAGAGGCCCAAACAATTGTAACTCACCGGGGAGCCTTCAAGGTTCGGAGGTTACAGTTTGGAATGAATGTAGCCCCTGACATATTTCAGAGTGTGATGGAACACACGCTCCATAATATTCCAGGGGTCTGCCCATACTTCGATGATGTCCTCATTGCAGGGGAGTCAGTCGAAAACTTGGCAGATAGGCTTCGGGCTGTTTTGCGGCATTTCTGCGAAGCGGGGCTGAAGCTCAAACAAGTGCAAGATTGGAGTCACTTCCACAGAATTCTTCGGCTTTAGAATTGATACCGAGACATCCATCCTGCTGAATCAAAACTTAAAGCAATTCAGCAGGTGCCCAGTCCAAAAACAAAGGGAGAGCTTCAAGCCTTCCGGCGGCTTCTTAATTTCTATCATGCCTTCCTGCCCCACAAGGCCGCAGTGGCAGAGCTGTTATACCGGCTCTTGGACAAACAGGCCCCTTGGAAGTGGACAAGGGTCCATGAAAAGAGTTTTGCAGAAGTTAAAGCTTTATTATCTTCCAATGCAGTGTTGGCTCATTTCAATGAGACATTGCCCATTAGCATAGCTTGTGATGCATCCCCATATGGGATCGGGGCTGTCTTAAGCCACCTCAGAGCTGATGGGACAAAAGTCCCTATAGCATACTATTCCAGGACTCTGTCTGCTGCTGAGCAAAACTACGCTCAAATAGATAGGAAAGCTTTGGCAATCATGGCAGGCATCAAGAAGTTTCACGACTTCTTGACTTCTGGTTCCGGATTGCGGCGCCTCTAGTCACACGGGGAGATTTGTCTCCTCATCGGCTAGCTTCCCTCCGCCGGTAGACCCTTATGTGGGTCGAAAGTCGCCCTGAATGGCGCGACTACCATCGAGGAGGCTGTGCTCAACTGTGGAGGAGCAGCGGCTCCTCCAGCTGTCCAAGCGATCTCTGAGGGCTGACGGAGAAAAAGATTGGCCAGTAAAATGGCCGATCATCCTGCCGCACCAACCACAAGTCAAAAGAACACCTAAGCATGAAGAACCACCATGGTGAATCCGGGTGAGACTTTTTTCTCTCGTGCGCTATCCTGATTGTTCCTGTAAAGAGCTCTGTATTTCCTTGTCTTAAGAAAGCAGCAGCTGCCTATACCAGAAAAAGAGATAAAAAGAAAAAAAAACAACTAATAATTCTTTGTCTTTTTTGGTTATTTTTTTTACCATTGGACTTTCTTTGGGGGGATATCTGGGGGGAAAGAAAAAAAAGGGACATTATTAATTTGTTCCTTTCAACTTTATAATGCTGGAGATACCTCTCTTGTTAATTGTTTAAAAATAAGAGAGAAAATTTTCTCTTTTTTTCCTTTAACTCTATCAACTGGGGAAAAGGATTTTATAACCCACTGAGGACATCGGGTGCCAAAAGCGATAATTACAACTGTATTTCTGTCATCTGAAAAGCGAATGGTCCGCACAACTAAAGACTCCTTAAAAAGAATCACTCACAGAAATTGGCATCACAGGTTGGGCATCACAGGTTGCATGTCGACGGGCAAGAGCCCAGCCGAGCTTCGATGAGGTCACCAACTTATCACCAAGTTAGATAGATTACACCCAGACCGGGTTGCATCGCAGGTGTCCCAGCTGCGGGCACCGAGGCTATTGAAAGTGGGAGATCCAGTTTGGACTCGCAATTATGGTCTGGGTCCATTGTGGATGGTAGCTGTGGTTGCTAAGATTACCGGGCCTCTTTCCTACAAAGTGGCATTTGACGATGGTTGCGTGCTGCGACGGCACAAAGACCAGCTTCACTGGCAATTACCTAGCCACTCTTCCACCCCGTGCTCTGCTCTCGGGAGGGGGAGGAATCACTCGAGCCTCTCGAGCCTGATCGGGAAGATCCACAGCGCAGTGACTGATGATCACTGCAATTATCAAAAGAGGGGTTTGCCCACAAGGCGGCTCCTGACTCGGGCACCATGCCCATGGGACATTGCTCCGAATCGGATTTTCAACCCAGTCCTATTGCGGGATTCACTCCGACGGAACAGCGGGACTCTGACCTGGGTCAACCATTCCCATCGGCTGTTTACGCTGATCAGGGAAATTCCACCCCACAGTGGAATGCCAGGTTGAGCCGGACGGAACAGGCCAGCATGCACGATCCAGTCTCGCCCGTGTCGAACAGGTCACTAAGTCCCGGTCTGCCAAGCCTGGCAGGTGAGCTTGCAGACCAGGCACTTGCAGCAGTTCCAAGGCGATCGGAGAGGGTCAGAGGCCCACCGAAGTTCTTAGGGAACTACGTGAGGTTTCTGTCACTGTGAGCATGGACTGGCCTAGTATTTCCCTAGGAATAAGAACCCGCTATTCCTTGTGCTATAATGTTGAATTGGAACACGCAATTCAGGTTCTATAATGTTGTAGTGTCTGAAATGCTTTATACTATAATGTTGTGTCTGTGCATGTAGACCTATGATGTTGTCCATATTGTTGTTATACTGTACTGGGAGGCAAAGACCTATAATGTTGTGTGTTTTGCTGTATTGTGTATGGAAATGTTGTAGTGTTATACAATAACTAGTATGTACTCCTGAACCAAGAGGGGAGGGGTGTTATGTACTGGGCTTAATTGAGAGCAGGTGCATGGAGCTGCACCAGAACAATCAGCAGACCACGTGGTCTGTCTGGGGAGACTTGCTGTCTGCAAGGAATAACTAAAGCAGGAAATTTGAGCGGGAAAAGCGGTTGCAATGATTGGCTAGCGACACCCCAGGGAAATTGTATAAAAGGGGATAGAGCCATTTTGTTGGTGTTCTTTTTTACTCAAATAAAGACTTATCTGTTAATACCCTCTAACTATTCAATGCCTACCATCCAGGGGGTTCCCCATAATGAGTTGAGGACTTCTCTTGCCACTTTCTCCCACTAATGGACCAATCACTTCCTTAACTTTTTTCTTGTTTTTTACATGTTGAAAGAAGCTTTTTTGTTATTTTTTACTTTTGTTGCAAGCCTTAGTTCATTTTGAGCCTTAGCTTTCCTCACTTTGTCTTTGCAGGCTCAGGCTATTTGCTGATATTCTGCCTTAGTTATGTGCCCCTCTTTCCACTTTTTATACTTGTCCTTTTTGTTGGTTTCTTTTTGCTGGTTTATTTTGAGAGTTGTTATTTTTCTTCTTCATTGGTATTGTGCTAGACTAGGCTTTTATAATCTCACTTTTCAAAATTTCCCAAAATTCTTGAGTTGTTTTTCCCTTGAGGATTCTCATCCATAGAATCCTTCCCAAGGTCTCTCTAAGTTTGTTGAAATTAGCTCTCTTAAAGTCCAAGACTCTAGTTTAACTGTGTTCTATTGCTTGTGCTTGCATAATGTTGAATTCCAATACTGCACTCCCCCCCAAGGTTCCTATGGTTTCAACACCTTCTATCATTTCATCTCTGTTAGTGAGAATTAAGTCCAATATGGCTGATCCCCTAATTACCTTCTTTACTTTTTGGGAGACAAAGTTGTCTGCTAGGTTTGTCAAGAATCTGTTTGATCTTCCACTTGGTGCAGAGTTTGTCTCCCAGTCGATGTCAGGGTAATTAAAGTCCCCCATTACTATTGTGATGAGCTTCCTACATACCTTAGTTAACTGACTAGCAAAAAGTTCATCTATTGCCTCTTTTTGGTTGGGTGGCCTATAGTATATACCTATGGCAATGTCATTTTTTCCCCTTTTATATTGACCCAAATGCATTCAAGACAGTTTTCATCATTGTTGTGCTCTATTTCTGTAGAGATGTAGTTATTTCTTATATAGAAAGCAAATTTGGTCTGTTTCTTTTAAATAATTTAAATCCCTCTAGCTGTGTGTTCCATTTGTGGGTTTTATCCCACAAATTTATAATACAATCCACCCCAACAAATGTTCTCTCAACAAATATAAAGTTGATCCTCAGCTATCAAAAGATTGTCTTCCCTTATGCCCAACTAAAAAAAAATACCTTTTTGTTTAATGCACTATGTGAGCTTTTCAGGGCTTAAGACTAGTTATCTTTCCCAGTTTGGATTGAAGATATCTGGGACTTAAGGCCCTCAAACATAAAGGGTGTTGTTTTTCCCCATGTTTAGAGCATTTTGCTTGGAATTTTAAAAATAAAAAAATTCAAATACTCACTTGGGATTCCAGGAACAGAGTTTTATTGAGATTTAAAACTTTTGCAAAAGTTAGTGGTCTTAGTCTCTCGCAGGAGAACAAGCCACATCAATAATTGTTAAAATCACATATTTATACTCTTTTCACAACGCTGATTTCCCCCACCCGCATCGCACTCAAGCCCACCTGCTTCCCCTCCAATAAGCTAATCCGAAGAACCTAAACGTAATAAATTTTGTTCATACCCTCTCAGGAAAAAGGCCCCTTGCACCTGTTGTACCTGCATTGTTTAACCATTTAACCATGACCTTTAGCTTAGCATAAACTCTATCTTTATTTTTGTGTTTCCTCTGCTTGCGGTTATGTTCTATTAACCTACTTATATAAACCACAACAGCTTATCTTGCATGTGCCAAAGCCCCTAAAGTTAAACGCCTAAATTACTCCATTTTATAAACTCACTCCTAAATTTTAGTTAAGATTATTAAGATTAAATGTCATTAAGCAATTTCTAATCTATATATTTGTATATATATTTTTACCTCTTACACCCAGAAATCTTAGCTCTTGGTTAAGTTGGGTGGGATCTAAAAGATTTTGGAAAGGAAGACAAAATGCTTGTAACTCACTTGAGATGGCATTTTCTCCTTGAATTTGATGAATTCAGCATGGTCACGGCCTGCTTCAGCCATATCTTTTATTAGGTGGGTAGAGACCCCTTCACCAATTCCAAAAGAAAAATGTCTAATGGGAATGATAGAAAAGAAATACTTATTTTAGCCCACATAACAGCAGTGTGAAATATATCTGCTACTGATCTTCATGAACTGTTATTATGGTTATTATACATCAAAATCTGAAAAAACAGTATTTCCAATATTTAAGGGGCTGCCATAAAGAAGAGGGGATCCACCTGTTCTCCAAAACACCTGAAGGCAGGACAAGAAACAATGGATGGAAACTAATCAAGGAGAGGAGCAACCTTGAACTAAGGAGAAATTTCCTGAGTGTTAGAACAACTTGCCTCTAGAAATTGTGGGAGCTCCAACACTGGAGGTTTTTATGAAGAGACTGGAGAATCATTTATCTGAAATACAATAGGGTTTCCTGCTTGAGCAGTGGGTTGGACGAGAAGATATCCAATGTCCTTTCCAACTCTGTTATTCTGTTATTCAGTCAATTCTAAATTTAGCTTGGACCTACCTTATACATCCTGCTTTCACTGAGAGGAGGGTGAGAATGACTCAGGATCTCAGGATTCAGGGACAAGATGATATACTCACAAAAAAGACAAAGGGAGTGGACACTTCCGTGAATTAATATTTTACGCCTTCCTGCAAATGAACTCTGGGGAAGTGAAATGCTGGTGATGTCTCGGCATCTCATTTGGATCAGCAGTGGCATCCACAAGGGTGGAGCAGCTGCACTCCTTCCCTTCCACCCCCCCATTCTCTGGGAGTCCTTTCTGCTTGGGGCATCGGCTTCTCTGCTTTCCTGAACGACACTTCAAGCCTAATGCAATATGACACAAAACGTGAAAAAACAGAAGTTGGATATAAAAGGCATTTGAGGCTGGATGGGGAAAAGAGACAGACAAACAAAGAGCCCCATTAAAGTTCTGCTTCTTGCAAAAGAATAGATTTCAGGGGGGGAAATGAGCTAGCAATTAAAAGGATTTCGTTTTTTAAAAAATCCCTCCTTTATCCATCATTAAGAAAAGCTCTGGGCTGGGAGCAAGATACTGCTGTAGTAAGAACACACACACACCCCAATCCTTTTTAGTATGCCCACCCCCCCCAAATCACAAGAATAAAACTCAGGAAAAGATATACAGAAGCAATGTTTCACTCATGAAATCCCTGGCTATTGCAAAAAGCAGAAACATTGAATCAGACCTGTTGATTCACGAAGAGAGCTTGATGGAGGTAATAGACAGACTAAAAATAAGAGGATAAAATTAATTACATTTGTTTGACAGGATTGACAGGACCAAGGAAGTAAGTATTTGCAAATCTAATAACAAAAAGTATACAAAGCAATTTATGAAATGCTGTAAAACTGTATTAAAATCCTTGTACTCATCAAATCAATGGTCAGCTGTCCCAGAACCACATACTGCTGTTGGTTCTGTTCTTCAATAAACTGAACTTCTTTCCTAAGCAGTCTCCATTTTTTATTCCCAGCTTGGAACAGGACCTGATTTTTCCTTTTAACACTGCTAATATACCAGGGGTATGTCTAACAAAGGCTGAATTGCACTCTAACAAATTGTAAATAGTAATATATGTAGTCATTTAATTTGTAAACCATGGTCCAAAAATCCTTGTGGCTGAGTTTACCCCACAACAAACAAACTCGCTATATTATGATTCAGCATGGTGAACTAATGTAAACTGTGTATCTCCAGAACTATTTAGGCACAAATATTGCCTTTTGAAGAAGGAAAAATGTATAATTTTTCTCCCACTACAGTAGTTTTATACCATTTCAGTAAACTATATAGAACCATGGTAGCGAACCTATGGCACATGTGCCATAGGCGGCATGCAGAGCCCTCTCTGTGGGCACACGTGCCATCGCCCCAGCCCTAGGCCTTCAGTCCCGTCCATTAGCAACCTGCATCAAAATCTCCCCAGGCAAGTGGCTTTTTAAGCTGGGTTTTATAAAACCTTTTCGCTTTAGGCCTCTGCCACCGTGTGCAAAAAAAAAAAAGTTCAATCAATCAATTTCAACTTCTCATGGGAAAAAAAAGATCTTGCAAAGTTGGAATTGATTGATTGAACTTTACTTTTATTCTCACACAGTGGCGAAGGAAGTGACGCATTGGAGCTGGAAAGAAGGTGCTGTGTGGGATGGGGGGAGCAGCGGTAGCAGGGCGATCTATACGAGGGGTGGGGCAGGGCCTGTGCATGGGGTGGAGAAGCAACGTGGTGGCGCTAGCATGGTGGTAGACCAGTTGCTTCCCTCCCCCTACCAGACACCTGCCAAAGTCGTGCAGGATAAGGTTGCCGTGCCCGCCTCCGCCCAGATGCCCTCACCTCCCCCAAGCATTTTTTTACTAACCTGCCTTTCAGTTGCATTCCATTTCTCTGTTTGCTTTTCAGCCTTTGCCGCATGTTTGTGGGACTATTGGTAGAAAAAAAAGTTTCATCAGACTCTCTAATTTCTCACAAGATCTCAAGAAGTTAGAAAATCTGATGGATTCAAGTAAGAAAAGAAAGGCAATTTTTGGGGGGCGAGGATTTCTTTCCTTCCCTGCCCCACTTGTTCTGAGGCCACTTTCCGTTCAACCACATTGCTCTTGCCAATGGCCCGACCACCCACTTCAGCAACCTCCCTCCCCGAGCCTCCAGCACTCCACCTGCTGCTTTGGTGGCTCTGTAGGCAGAGCTGCGAAGTTCTCTTCTCTATCAGAGAAGAGAACTTTGCAGCTCTGCCTACAGAGCCACCAAAGCTGTAGCTGAATGGGCAGGTGAGGGGGGAACCTGCCCCACTTGTTCCATGGCCGCTTTCAGCCGAGCCTCATTGCAGCAGCATTGGGTGCAATATGCGAAGCGGCAAACAGCTGCGTCACACCAAAACTGGCTGTTTGCCGCCTCCTGCCCAATGCCACTGCCATGAGGCTGCAGAACAAGCCGGGCTGTGGTAAGAAATGGCCTCATGGCAGTGGCATTGGGTGTGACGCGCGAGGTGGCAAATGGCCATGGCCAGCGGCAAATAGCCATGTTGCACCAAAACCTGCCATTTGCCACCTCATGCGTTGCACTCAATGCCGCTGCCATGAGGCCATGGAACAAGCCAGGCGGAGGTAAGAAATAGTATACCGGATCCCCCCTCCCCTACTCCGCCTGCTGCTGGGGGACTAGCCTGGTATTTGCAGCAGGCTGTGGAGTCCCAGACTGCGCTGATCAAGGGCACAGACACAGTTGGTTCCCATGCGCTCACTGTGTGCAGGGGGCCGATGGTGTCAGGCAGCAGCTGCCCCGGCCCTGCCTCGCCTTGCCTTGCCCTGTGGCAATGGCACCCCTGCCCTGCTCCCTGCCTCGCCTTGCCTCGCCCCACAGGACGAGCCTCTTGCTCACTATCTCACCTGCCAGAGACCCCCTGGATCTCCCCCAACCCTGCCTGGCCCCCACAGATGTTCCTCCCCCGAAGGAACATCAAAGCCCACCCCAGCCATGTTCACCCAGTCTGCCATGACCACTGCTGCCATGCCCTCCCAGTCTGCCATGACCACTGCAGACATGCCCACCCAGTGGCCATGCCCACCCAGTGGGCCATGCCCACCCGGCACCCAACAATAAATAAGTGGGGTTTGGGTTGCAGTTTGGGCACTTGATCTCTAAAAGGTTCACCATCACTGATATAGAACAACAGAATACCAGAGTTGTTGCTAAGACCTTGGAGGTCTTCTAGTCCAGAGATCTCCAACCTTTCCAGAGGGAAGGAGAGCAGCTTCCAAATTGATGCATGTGCACACACACACAAATGGAACCACGCTCACCAGTGCAACCCTAGCTCATGTGCAAATGGGCTGCGCATACCCACCTGGTGCTAGGGGCCCTGTTCACACATGCGCAAATGGGCCACTAGCACACCCACCCAGTGCTAATGGCTCCATTCGCACACATACGCCTGCGCAAATAGGGCCATAGGCGCTAGCATGAGTGGGGGGTGCATGCACATGCACGTGCGCTCTGGCCAGCCATTTCCGTGGCCTCCTGGCCAAGAGGCCATGGCCTGGTAGTGGGCTGCGGCCCATAGGTTGAGGACCCCTGTTCTTGTCCAACCCCCTGCTCGTATCTGTCTTACAGTGTTTGCAACCAAATAAAACATTCAAGGCTATGTTCTGCTTCTCTTGATCAAACTTATTTCTGAATGATATAGATAGGTAAAAAGAGGAATAAATAAAGTGTTTTTTTTATTTGTTGAAGAAGACAACTGTTTCCTAAAAGATATTTTATACAATCACAAAGACAGTGGAAGTTCAAAGTAGAAACATTCAAACCTATAATTCTGCAAACAAGGCAGAGCAATTAAGCAGTAGTGTAAGAGAAGAATAAAACAAAATAAAACTGATTTTTACAAAGATGTTAACATAGCTGAATTTATAAGGATTTTTACATTTAACAAATAAAATTTAGGTTGATTCTCTGGTATTTGAGTTTTTTCCCAGTTTTCTTACTGAATGAATATTTTTCCTGGTTCATAACTTTTTCATCAGTCTAACAACAATAGCCATCTGAAAATGAGTGTATTCTTTCTATAGCAAATGTACTATCACAAATATAGTTTTCATTTGTATGATAAATTTATTCATTTCCTATCTACAGTTGTTCATGAGAAGTCACATCTCTTTCTGAAACATCTTTAATCACATTTATGTAGAATTTGCAAATTGCCTATAGATTAAATTCAACAAGAAAACTTCAGATTTCCATCTAAAGAATCATTTTTAGCAGGTTTCCTTCACTGAGAAAATAAGATTACACAAATAGAAAATTCTAGAAAGGAAATTAACAAGTACAGGTAGTTCTTTCTTTACAACCATTCATTTAGAGACCATTTGAAATTACACTGGCACTGAAAAAAAGTGACTAATGACTGGTCCACACACAAGCATCACAATATCCCCACAGTCACATGACCAAAAATTGGGCACTTGGCAACTGGCATCAGCAGTTTCCCAAGATTATGGGATAACCATTTGGGATCTTCCCAGCCAGCTTCCAACAAGCAAAGTCAATGGGGGAAGCTGGATTTACTTAATACAATTTGATTCACTCAACAACTACAGCAACTCACTTAACAACCAAGGCAAAAAGGTAATAAAATCAGGCATGATTCACTTAAGAACCACCTTGCTTAGCAACAGAAATTCTGATCTCAATTGTGGTTGTAAGCTAAGTAGTACCAATCCCACCACTGAAAAGAACTACTACTTTCTTTAAAGCAGATGACACCATTTCATCATGAAAGGACACACTCACTACTCTCTTGATCTTAGCACTTAGCACTTAGACTTATATACCACTTCACTGTGCTTTACAGCCCTCTCTAAGCAGTTTACAGAGTCAGCATATTGCCCTCAATAATCTGGGTCCTCATTTTATCAACCTCAGATGGAAGGCTGAGTCAACCTTGAGCCAGTGTGAATCGAACTGCCGAACTGCTGGCAATCAGCAGTCAGCAGAATTAGCTTGCAATACTGTATTCTAACCCCTGTGCCACCATGGCTGTACTTGGTCAACCACTACTATAAATAAGCTAAACCAGACTATGATCAAAAAAGCTTATATAAAACCCGTGAGAATCTTATATACTTTCTCAGGCTTCAGAAAATTAAAGTGTGGCATATATAAAAATAGTTTTATTGTATGTACAGATTCTTGTGATAGGATGTGCTTCTTTTGTTTTACATAGGTTAAAAATCATGCATTTTATTTGTTACAGTCAGAGATCAATTTATTATACATGCTAGGCCTCAATTTTGACATGTTTCTGTCACAACAAATGATTATTTCTCTACGTATTTCTCACTCCAAAATTAGGAGAGAGAAAGGATCTTCCAGACACAATCACCCAGATGTTCAGAGACCATTAATACTGTCCTTTGCATTACATAAAGGACCTTTAAATGCCTCTTGAATTGGCCAGCTGTGCAGAAAAGCCACAATCATGTGTTGGCTGACAACTTCTTTCAATCAATATTCAGTCAGTTAATATGACTTTTAAAAATAATGAAAATAATTGTCTATAAGCATGTAGAAAGTTGGCAGAGAAAACAGATAAAGTGAGTTTTTACTCATGGCTGTATAATATGTATTTTCCATAAGAGAACCATCCTTGCATGAAGAAGGAGAGAAGGTGGGGTGGGAACAGACAACAAAAATTAGGATGGGGGGAAGCATTAAATTATTGTGGAAAGGAAAAACTCTTACATATAATTGTGTTTTATGAGTCTTGTTTATTAATATCAAATAATGCATATTGTTTTAGGACATGATCTGCATTTAAAGAGACAAAATATCCAGTGCCCTCATCCTATCAGAGGCTAAGAGAATCAAAAGAGAAAATGCTAAGTCAAAAAATGTTAATTATATATTTATTATCGTATACTGAAACGGCAACTCAGAACTCTTTCCTAACTTAGCGAATGGACTTTGTTGTGACCTTGTTTACCTGAATGTTACTCTCACTATTTAGTGCCAACTCCCAAAGTGGCTTCTCCCAATAGCACATTTTCAGCCAAGATCCTGCAATTAGCTATAATTGAGAGGTTGATGCAACCAGGTACTCAATTATGTCTTGAGTCAGACTTACAAAGTAAGTTTGGATTGAACTTTGACAAGGAGTTGATTAGTAGCCCAGAGACCAATTCTCAAATCCCTTGTCCACAGCTGTTCCGTCTCTTGCTTTGCTGTTTAATGAAAGTAATAAGTAAATGTCACAGCTGCTGTCAGAAGAGACACAGAAATGTTGTTCTGCACAGAATTATTATGTACAAAGGTAAAGCATAGTTCACTTTAACTTATACGCACACACACACACACCTGCCAACACAATGCAGGCCAGTGTAATCAGTTCTGCATTGCACACTTACGTGTTCTGACCAATCTAGGCATGGGGCAAACATCAGATTTTAGTGCAACTTAATTATATGAAAGAGTGTATTTTTTAATTAGTAATGTTCCTTGACAATACCCATAAAGCAAAGGAATTTTCCTCTCAGAATACATTTCTTTAGATGTCAAAGACCTCAAAAGCTTTTTTCTAGTGCTGGTCAACTTCTGTTTCTTTTGTATTATGTCTACATATAAACACACAGTAAATGCATACACTGTACTATAATGAATACTAAGCAAGAACCCATTTTCTTAGGGATGTTTCTCAACATTATCTTAACATTTATTCTTCCAATTCCTGACTTGGACATATATTTTAAGCTACACTGCCCGACTGGTTAGGCCCTGTTCTGCCTCAATGATGACACCATCCTTAGAGTTTTAGGGCAGCAATTAGTGAATTCTTCCACTGCAATTCCCCTTTGGCTCAGTGATACCTGCTAGCAGAAAAAAAACAACTAGTTTTAAAAGTATAGTGGGCCATATTGAGTGACTATGTGTGGGACAGGTACCTAGGAGAGAGGTTTAGCTATCCTAAGTAATAGTTCATCCTATATATGTACATAATGTACTCATATGAACAGGTGCAAAAGTTTTGCACACTGCTGCTGACCTCTCATTTGGGCAATTTCTGCACATGGATCTACTATTCTTCTGAGCTTGATCTGTTTAAGGACATGAACAGCACTCTTCTGGAAATGCATTAAATCCATGCCAAAAAATATTAGCCCAGCTGATAGGTTGCATACCCAGCAGTAGGGATGCAGACCGAAGAATGAGGGAGTTCTCTCTCAAGTTCTTTCCCATTTCATTGAGTACCCTTTCATTTATGGACCTGACCTAGCTGCTTTTTGTTAACACAATTTTAGCACTCTTCCAGACAAGCACTATATATGTGTCAGAAGTAGCTCAACTGATAGATTACAGGGGAAATATTTGCTGCATACAATGCAGGAAGTATGGGCCTAAACAGAAAAGAACAATTAGCAAACATTGCCAAGGAATAGATGTGCTGGCAATAAGTGGCCTTGGCCAAAACACCCAATTCATCTCATGACCTTTGGCTGCACCTGTCATTTGTCACTTGGATTACAAAGAGGAAAGTGCATTGCTTTGTCCGTTCCACTTTCTATCTATCCCAAACTGGTAAGTGCTGAAAGAGAATGGCAATGAGTGGTCACAACTGGCAGCACCTGGCAGCAACCCATAGAGGATTCAAAATTATGTTGAAGCAAGCAAAATGGCATACATACACGTCCTCCAGAATAATAGAATCCCCCCCAAAAAATACTACCATGTGAAACCTTTGCTGGCGAAAGCAGTAGAAAATCTGTATATAAAACACTGCATATAACACGAGACAGAAATAAACAATTCTTAACTAAAGCATCCAATCCAATCCTCTTTTTTAAAAAAGAAAAGTCTAATGCTCCTTTAAATAAATGCTAAATATATATTTAAAAATAGCTTTTTAAAATTTTCTTTTGTGTATTAAATTTATATACTGCCCATCTCTCAGTTTAAGGTAACTCCAGATGGTACACTATCAGAATACATATCAGCTCCATATACATAAGGATCTTATGTAATGCCTGTCAGGCATTTCAGATGCATCCACTAGAGCCAGTTATTTGGTTTCTTCAGTTGTCTATGCCAAAATGGTCATGGAGCACAATGACCAAGAGAGCATGCCTGCAGCATCTAAAATGAGCAATATCAATTGGGCATATCCTAGTCCCTGATCACATAATCCATGCTGGCTGAGGAATTCTGGGACATGAAATCCATATATCTTAGAGTTGCCATTGACATAAGCACTAATATTGCCAGGGAGATGTTATGAAAACAGTTTGCAGAGCAAGGTTTGGTATCAGAAGAAAGGGAAAACTGGAATAGTTAGGAAATTTAACTGGAACAACTAAATACAGCCCTAGGTTTCTTCTGTGATAGGTTCAGGATGAATTGAAGATAAGATGAGAGCAGAGCCTCTAAAATCAGCACAGCATATACACACTCTGGTTAGCAATATACAAGGTGAATCCAAGGAGACTTCAACTTTTTCTTGTTAGCCTGAAGTCTTCCTGTCCTACCAATTTTAAATTTTAGATTTCTGGCAGACCGTTCCTTTACAAAGTTCCTGTATTTGCAGATTTTTGTCCATGTGCTTCCTTTTTTTCTGCCTCTTGCAAAGTTTTCTCATTCCTCCCCTTTCATGTTATAAAATTCTGACATTGCATTTTAAGTTGTAACCAATCAACAGTCATGATGATTTGTGAATATCTGTTATTTTGGCACTTCCTAGCATTTGTCCCACATAGTTTCAACATCTCCTTCTTTTTGCACTATTCATAGTGTCAAGGATGAAACTTTGGCAGTTTTGTGCCTCTGCATTTCAACTTGCCTTTAGATTAAGGGGAGGGGGAGGTGTTATTTTCAAGTGGTTAGATGGAGAAATAAAATGTCTACAATTCAGCTGAAGACCATGACAGCCTGAAACCTTTTCAAGGACACCAGACCAGGTGTGGATTTGAAGCTCCCAAAACAAAGTGAACTTGTTTATATGGACTATATAAGAAGTTGGGGTTTTGGCTGGGAAAAGTATTGTTTAAGTCCATGAATTGGAGTTGGAACCTCAGAGTTAGTTTTGCTTCGACATACCCATGCAGTGTATTCAATAAACAGTAAGATTTTCAGAGACAGAATGAACCTGGAGTTTTATTTGGTTTCTCAAGCTGGATGTTGACACATAGTCACTCATGCCTTAGGTACCTCCAAATTGGACTCTTGCAATGCACTTTACATGGGGCTGCTCTTGTAGAGTATCCAGAAACTTCAACTGATTCAGGATGCAGTGATGTGGACAGTTATGTATGCGCTCTGAAGAGCACATATTACATCTCTGCTTTGTGAATAGAATAGAATAGAATAGAATAGAATAGAATAGAATAGAATAGAATAGAATAGAATAGAATAGAATAGAACCTTGGAGGTCTTCTAGTCCAGCCCCTGCTCAAGCAGGAGAACCTATACCATTTCAGACAAGTGACTATCTAGTCTCTTCTTGCTGCTGCCAACTTGCTTCTGGATCCAATTCAAGGTGTTGATTTTACTCTTTAAAGCCCTTTATGACATGCATTAGCTTCCCAAATACATTTCCCATCCCATTAGATCTGGCTGGGAACCCATATTGCTGGTACTCTCTTCCAGGAACCTATATTTGGTGGTCCCATAAGACAGGAATTCTCTGTCATGGCATCTGCCCCATGGATTATTTCCCCTCCCCAAAATCAGGTTAGCCCCAGCCCTGCAATCATGCTGGAAATTCCTCAAGAATTTGCTATAGCAAATGGCCTGGGAGTCCCAGGGAACCAGAGACATTCTTAGTTGGCTCCATTGTGGTTGATCTCCTGTTTTTTCAGTGGGGTTTTTATATTTTAAATTTGTTAGTTTTTTATTTTTAATGACTTTTATAATTTTACAATTGTTGGTTTTAAATCTATTTTATTTATTTATTGTTTTTATTGATTGTTATACACTACCCAGAATCTCTTCTTGTGAGATGGCTGGCTATATAAATTTGATATGTTAATATATTATATTATATTTATATTATTACATGATGCATTAGAATTAGTAATATTAGCATTATTTTATGCACCATTTCTGTATATTATGAGCAATTTGCAGTATTAATCTAATAAGATTAACAAGCATCAGTTAATGGAGTTATAATCAATCAATCTGAAGTGCCATATTTGAGAATAGCATGCTCCTCCCTACTCATCCCCAAACAGGGATGTAGAGGAAGGGAGGGAGGGAGGGAGGGAGGGAAGGAGGGAGGGAGGGAGGAAGGAAGGAAGGAAGGAAGGAAGGAAGGAAGGAAGGAAGGAAGGAAGGAAGGAAGGAAGGAAGGAAGGAAGAGTTGTAGTTGATTTCTTTGCAGGAAACATTCATTACCAAGAATCAAAAATAGACAGTTATTGTAATTATTACTGTGAGACCACAAAAACGTACCCTGAAAGCCTTTTCTAAAAAAATACACTTGTCTAAAAAAAAATAGGCCTTTACATTATGCCTAAAAAACCAAAATAAGTATTACTATTGGAGGTCTCCAGGTTATGGCTAAAAGGCTTCATTTCACCTACAAGCAATCTAATTTATTTTCTTCTGGGCTTCTTTTCATTGTTTGTACTAAAATCAGATTGTATGTATCAAGTTCTGTACCATGAAGGAAGCTCCAGACAAACCTACTTCTCAATTTACTAGATTACAATTATCACAAATCCCCCTTATTCTTATCCTATTTCCTCTACTACTGACAAAATGCTGAGCAGTTTTTCCCAGCCACTGTCACAAAAGGTGTTTCAATCAACTGCTTCCAGGCATTTGAATATAGTTTTCAAAACACTGGAGTGCAGCTTTAGTCTTTCTTCCCTAATCTTAATTTCGTGTGAGTTTACAATGACCTTATAAAGATTAAAAATATATATGTATTCTAAACCAAATGGTGTATTTTCCCTTCTCTTGTGTAGTATAGAATCAATAGTAGGACAATGTGCTCTGTGTTACAAAAATCCGAATGACTAGAAGATATAGAAAACTTTCTTTGCTACGATTAAGTGATTATCACATTTTTTTGCAGCATAGTTCTGGTAGCCCCAATAAATTAAGAAGATGTTTTAAACAAAATTCACTTGTACGCTAACTGAAAAAAAGTGGTTTACATCTTTATTATTTTATATTTTTAATTTAATCCTTCAAGGTTTAGTATAGCAGGTTTTTGAGAACAGTTGGCTTTGTTGTGCTATGTTTTATTTATTCATTATATATAAGGGAGGGGACCTGATCCAGGCATGGCAATACAGGTGTTAATATCTTTTTTTCATCCACAGTTGCCATTCCAATTGTTTCCTGGAAACACATATCCAGAAATCTAAAAGGGATCTGCCTGTTACTCCATTCAATCCGCCTTTCATCTCTTGCACTGTGAAAAGCAAATAATCTAACTAGAGATCCAGTTTTGTCTAGTAGTTGGCACTAGGCCAGAAATCAGGAGACTGTGAGTTTTAGGTCCACTTGAGGAATGAAAACCTGGCTGGGTAAAATGGGAGGAAGAAGGAGTATAAAGTAGGTCCATTGTCTTGAGTTATTTATAAAAATAATAAATCCAGGATAAAAAGGCAGGCATTCACATTCAAAAGTATGTTTTTCACAGTGCAAGAAATGAAAGGTAGATAGAATCAGTGCTTTTTTTCTAAAAAAAAAAAAAAAAGGTGCCAGAACTCACACATGTCATACAACCCGCCTTGCCTACCCTATAAGGTTCCATCCAAAAAAGGTGCCGGAACTCCGTTCTGGGTGTTCTATGAGAAAAAAAGCCCTGGATAGAATAGAGTAACAGGCGGAACCTAATCTAAATTAGGCTAGATAAATTTAGATTGTAGATTTAGATTGTCTATAACCTAAATTATATTAATTACATAGAGTTAGATTAGCTAAATTAGGCTAGATAAAACAGATGAATATTCTTCTAATGTACTAGCCACCCTGGTATCCATTTAGCTGCGTCTCCAGATATCTTGATCTGAACTCCAGGTGATATTGGAATTTTCTCACCGTATGGGGTATTAAGCTTCCCGTATTTTTTCTCGGAGAAAATTATGACATTCCTGTACAGTAATAACTCAGTCTAACCCAATTAAACCTGTCATGTGAAACACCTGCCATTTATTAAAGCAAATGAAAGCCCTTCTCCTAAACTTTGGGTGTAGTTCCAGAGGATTTTCCAAAATTCTCACTGAATTGCAATTTCTATTTAATAGAAAAGAGAAAGGGAAAATATTAAATGCATTGGAATAACATTATGCCTATATTTAACTAAATTTTATTTAAAATTACAGTTAATTTTGTTCTGATTACTTGTTGAACAGCACAGAGATATTGGGAAAATAGAGCACCTCTATCTCTATTGAGATAGGCAAGAAAACATTGGGACACTAAGATCTCCTCTGAGCTATTCATATTCTTGATCACATTTGAGAAGATTAACTACTTATTCAGCTACATTCAAAAAGTGATAAACCAGAATTCCTCAGAAATCTAGATTATTGTGATCAAACCTCAATATCTTGTTAGCAATTTGTTTATTTAAGCTAGGTTTATTTAAGTTTATTAACTTAAATCTATTTTATTCACATAGCAGTAAGCACTGTAAACTTAAACCATTCACACACACACACACACACACACACAAACACACATACAAACAACCCTCAGAACAGGGTCTAGGACAACTTGCTGCAGGCAACTCACCGTGGCCAATTCACTGCGGGACAACTCGCTGCAGGACAAAAGTTACACTAATATTGAAGAAATGGTGGAATAGAATCATTAAAGAAAGGATGCAAAACAAGAGACAAAATAAAATGTGAACAACAAAATTAAAAAAAAATAATTTAAATAATTAAATTGAACTGTTGAATTGTCTCATGGCAAGTTGGCCGTGGCAAATTGTCCCATTCCACCCAGAACATGGGCTGGGAGCTGTGGCAGCCAAAAAGAACTGGTGCATTTATTCCTCCTGCTGCTCATATGAACAATCTTGTTTCTTGGGCTTCCGGTGGCGATCGCCGCGCCGATGGTGAATTTCTTTTAAGCCATCCGCCTCGGGCTGCGTTAAAGCTGCAGGAACAGCGCTCATCAGCTGTTCCATGGCTTGAAACCTCTCTCCCTGGGCATAGGGGAGATGGTGAGTTTTTTTTTTCTGGATAGAGGTTGAGTTCCCTAATCCTCCTTTTTGGAGAGTGAAGGTGAGAACTCCCTCGGAGTCCGGTTTTTACTCCGCACCTCGGGATGCCTTTGTTCGTTGGAACAAAGCCAGATGCTGCATCCACTTCTGCCAATTAAAGTGACTGTAAGTAAATTTATAAGCAGATGGAGTTAACCAGGAGGACTGGAAAATTGGATAAATTGTGGCTTTGACTCGGAAAAAATAAGTGTCTTCTTCAATTATCATTGGATTTATAAGAAGCTACAAAATATGGCTGCAGAAGGGAGTTTCCCTGTTTGATCCTTATGAGACTTTCGCTTTTACTCGGCAAAGAGGAGACGGACGAAACAAAGTATCGGTTTCCTGTCAATCTCAATTAAGAGCAAGCTTTCTATTCCTTTTTATCTTCACTTTACTTATATTAACAGTTACTTTTATAAAACTTTACAAGACTATAAATGATTTATGAGAAGTGAAGGGGGAGGAAAAAAAGAGTAAGAAGTAAAAATGGCTTCAAAACGTGTGGGAACTTCTGCTTCTTTGAAAGGTTTGATTTCTTCCCCAGTTGTTCAAACACAGCAACAGCAGAGACCCAAGACTCCTCCCCCCTCCCCCCCAGCATCTGCAATTACTCTTAAAGATTTACAGGATGCCATGACGAATGCAGTAAAACAGATCAGAAAAGAGACAGAGGAGCTTCTTGAAAGAAAAAATGCTGAGATGAGAGAGGACATATTGTTGGCTGTGCAGGGTCTGGCATTTCATACAGAATGTATAGAGGCATGGGTGGATGAGGTGGAGGAAAGTGTGGGGAGACTGGATTACAGATTTGGAAAACTGGAGGAGAATGTGGATTCAACTCAGAATGAAGTTATTATGTCACAGTATAGAGATATGGAATTTGCCTTGAGAATAAGGGGATTGAAGGAAAATGCTCAAGAAAATTTGAAGGAGGAGATTGCAGCAGATCTGGCTTTGGTTTTGTCTTGCGGGCTTGAAGAAATTATGAAAGAAATAGAGAAAATTTTCAGGGTTAACTCATGGGTCGCGAGGCAGAGAAACCTACCAAGAGATGTTGTAATCTACTTTTCAAGAAGATCAATCCGTAATGAAATTATTCAAGCCTTTTACAAGCAGAGATTCCAAGTTGTAGCACAAGATGTGATAATTTTAAAAGAAATACCACCCAAAATACTTAGGAGAAGAAAGGACTTTGCATTTCTGGCTGATGAGTTGAAAAAGCGACAAATTCAATTCAGATGGGATATACCTGTTGGTATACTCATGAATTACATGGGAACACGGTACAGATTGAACTCGATTTCAAAGGCAAGAGATTTTTATATTTCAGTTTTAAAAGCAGGTTCACCATCATCTCCACGAGTTACCAGAAAGGAAGGAAGACTTGAGGAACAAGGGCTTGAAGGAGCTATTTCTTCAGGTGTAACAGATTTACAGGATCAAGCTAAGCAGCAGTTCATTGAGATGAAGGATGATTCAAAGGCACAGAGAATGACCCGTGCAGCTCATAGACATAAAGAAAAAGAACAGCAAAGAGTTGAGGCTGTAACTACAGTTTACCAAGAAACTTCAGAGCCAGTGGGAGGTGCAAGGCCAAAGAGATCGGTGACAGCTGATCTTGAAGGAGTGTTTCAGAGGCTCTCTGCCACTAAAAATGGCAAGGTTTCTGACTTGGAATGTTAATGGCTTGAATTCACCACAGAAAAGAAAGAAGATCTTTCATTATTTGAAACAACATAAGAATGATGTTGTGTGTTTACAAGAAACTCATATTTCTGCAAAGGATCAAAAGTATTTTGATTAATTCACGTTTTTAATACATTTTATAGCATCTGCTCCACAGAAAAAAGGCAGGGTAGTTATTTATGTGAGACAAGATTTTTTCCCCAAATTAATTGATTCTGATTCGGATGGTAGATATGTGTTTATTGAGTTAGTCTTAAATGAAAGAAGATGTCTTATAATTGGATTATATGGTCCAAACCAACAACAGAAACAGTTTTATAAGTTGATACACCAAAAAATAAATCAATTGGATTATAAATCAGTTATGATGGGGGACTGGAATGGAGTTTTAGATTCAAGTAAAGATAAGAAAGGTTCTCTTAAAGCTTAAAGTTATTCCACACTGCCTAAAACCTTTTTTGATTTGAAGGATGATCTGGAGTTAAGAGACATTTGGAGAGAATGAAATACAGAAGAAAGAGACTTTACTTTTTTTTTCGGACAGACATCAATCTCATTCTAGAATTGATTTTTTTTTAATAACAAATGATTTCTTTTCTAGGGTGAAGAACATTAAGATTTTTCCTAGAACATTATCAGATCATAGTCCGGTATGGATGGAATTATGGGCTGGAGACGGGAACAAAAGGACTTGGAGATTAAATGAAAATTTATTTAGACATGAGGGAAATTTGCTGAAATGTAAAGATCAATTGAAAGAATTTTTTTATTGAATATGTACAAAGGCACCTCAATTTCAATGGTTTGGGATGCTAGTAAAGCTTATATGAGAGGTGCTTTGATTTATGTGAATAATGCTTATAGGTGTAAACAAATACAGAAACGAAAAGATTTAGAAGAGGAGATTAAATTAAAAGAAAAGGATTTTATTTTAAATCCATTGGATAATAACTTAAAAGTTTCTATAGCTTTGCTCAGGGAGCAATTTAATAGGTTGATGGCGGATCAGACTGCAACTAATTCACATTATATGAAATATAACACATTTTGTAATGCAAGTAAACCTGGTAGATGGTTGGCTTACCAACTACGAAAGAAGCAGAAATCAAGAGTTATAGAAAAAATAGATTATAGAGGAAAAGTCACATATCAACAAAAATTAATTAAAAGGAGTTTTTTGGATTTTTATTCAAAATTATATGCTTCTGAAAATATAAAATCTTTAGATATAGAGAATTACTTACAGCATGCACATTTTCCTAGATTAACAAATTGTCAGAGGGAAAAATGAACTGTTTAATAACTTCTGATGAAATTAAGGAAGCAATTAAGCAATTAAAAGTTGGTAAGGCTCCAGGCACAGATGGATTAACAGCTATCTATTACAAGATGTTATCTGATGAAATGTTAGAACCATTAAAGGAATTGTTTAATAGTATTTTGCAGGGTGCAGATGTACCTCCATCTTGGAGAACTGCTTTTATATCATTGATTCCAAAAGAGGATCAGGATTTAACTCAACCTAAGAATTATAGACCTATATCTTTATTGAATACAGATTATAAAATATTTTCTAAAATATTGGCAAATAGACTTATGCAAGTGTTGAGACAATTGATTCATAGTGATCAATCTGGATTTATAACTGGAAGATATATGAAGTATAATGTAAGACAAATTGTTAACTTAATTGAGTATTTGGACAAGAATAATCAGATTCCTGCGGCTTTTATATTTTTAGATGCCGAAAAAACATTTGATCAATTAGATTGGGGGTTTTTTATTATAAGTTGTAGAGAGAATGAATTTTGGGGAAAAAATTTGTTTGCTCTTAAGTCTATTTATCAACAACAATCAGCACAGATAATAGTTAATGGGGGTTTAACAGAGACATTTAAAATTGAAAAGGGTACAAGACAAGGATGTCCGTTATTCCCATTGTTATTTGTGTTAACAATGGAGATTTTATTAATTAAAATTTGTGAATCACCTATAATAAAAGAAATAAATGTGAATAAGAATGATTATAGGTTAAGGGCTTTTGCTGATGACCTGGTTCTGACATTATCTCAGCCAATAGACTCAGTGATTGATTTGATAGAAATTATTGCTCAGTATGGGAAAGTCTCTGGTTTTAAGGTAAATAATAATAAGACTAAAATATTATCAAAAAACATGTCTATGAAAGATAAAGATGATTTAGTTAAATTGACAGGTTTTGAAATAGTTAAAAAGGTAAAATATTTGGGAATCTATATCACAGCGTCTAATGTTAAATTATATAAAAATAATTATGAGATATTGTGGGTAAAAGTACAAAAGGATTTAAATGATTGGAAAAAATTACAATTATCTCTGCTGGGGAGAATCTCAGCAGTAAAAATGAATATTCTTCCAAATTTTCTTTTTTTGTTTCAAATGATACCTATTTTGAAAAGAGAAGCTAACTTGGAGATTTGGCAGAAGGGGATTAATACATTTATCTGGGCAGGTAAAAAACCAAGAGTCAAGTTTAAAATTTTACAAGATGCACGGGAAAGGGGAGGACTTAAGGCACCGAATTTAAAATTATATTATGATGCGGTGGCTTTAACATTGATTAGTGATTGGCTTAACTTAACAAATAGAAATATACTTTCACTTGAGGGATGGGATTTATTATATGGTTGGTATGCTTATTTAATTTATAATAAAAAAGTAGATCAAGCTTTTAAAGCTCATATTTTAAGAAGTGCTTTATTACGAGTATGGAAGAAATATTATTATAGATTAAATTATAAAATTCCTATATGGGCGATTCCAGGACAGGTGATAGAGGGAGTATCTAGAGGAGTCAATTTGGACAATACTACTTATAGGGAACTACTAGACCGGTAGGTAAGGGATGGCAAATTAAATCCTTAGCCGATCTGAAACAAGAAAATATTGTAGATTCTTGGTTTTATTATAATCAATTATTAATGAGGTGGAATTTAGATCAAAAGGTTGGTATCACCTTGGTGGATGTGAATCTGATCAAACAGATTAAGGATCAATCTCGAGCCCATATAAAGAGAACTTACAATGCTTTGATAGAATTGGACTCGGAAACGGAATTGGTTAAAGATTGTATGATAAAATGGGCTCAAAATATTCAAGAACTGATCTCACTGGATACATGGGAGACAATTTGGGTAAGAAATGTAAAATTTACTCAAGCGCAAAATTTAAGAGAGAATTTTTATAAGATGTTTTATAGATGGCATTTGGATCCTCAAAAATTGTCACGCATGTATCCTAACTTACAGCCCAAATGTTGGAGATGTGGAAGTTTAGATGCAACTTATTTCCATATTTGGTGGACATNATTTGGTGGACATGTAGGGAGGTAAAAGCATTTTGGATTAAGATTTGGTGGAATATTCAAAATATTTTTAAGAAAAAGATAAAGTTCACACCGCAGTTATTTTTGCTAGGTATTATGGAAGATTTGGATGCCAAAGAAATGAATCTGATGTTGAATCTTATAACAGCTGCAAGATTATTAGTAGCTCAATATTGGAAGATGGATTGTTTGCCTACTGTAGAAGATTGGTCGCTTAAAGTGTCAAATTTAGCGGAAATGGCTAAGATTTCCGCTTATTTGAAGGATCAGTCATATGAAAGATATATCTCGGTTTGGAGAAGATGGATAGATTACATTCAGAAAAAATATGGGACTGAAAAGTTCCATTTGGCTTTTGGGTAAATTTGAGAATATTGTTATTGTTAACAGTTTATTAAATGTTTATAGGTAAATTAATATTTTATAATAGTTTGTATGATTTTATTATAATTTTGAGTAGTAGTTTTGTTTAATAATTAAGTTGTTTATTTTTTTTACATGTTGTGTTTTATTTTAATTTATTTAAATTTATTGTAAAAGGGAGTTAAAGTGTGTTATAGAATTGGTTATACAATTAGTTGGTTAATGTTATTTAGATTATGATTAATATTTGTAACCCTGGGAATAACTCTGGGGAGTGGGGTGATGGGGGTTGGAGGGGTGGGTAAGGGGGATTTATAATGTAAATTTTATAAAACTTTTAATAAAAAAAAAACAATCTTGTTTCTTACACAGAGTTATCTTCCCCCCCCCATATATAAGCTTTAGTAGTATCTTAACACAAATATTGTACATAGATGAAACTTTAAATGGCTAAAGCTTTTTGAAGCTTTTTCTCTCTATACTATGAACATGGCTGGTATTTGGCTACCATGGGGATAAGTCATACCTTTACACACTACGTACAAACATGCTCTCAAATGGAAAAAGCTGAGAACTTTTAAAGGTGTTTTTTCATCCCTTATCTTAGTCTCTTGTTCCCAAGGGCTATCAATTCCTATGGAACATCCATAGACAGTTTTTCTATGATGAACACCTATACAGACTTTAGATATCTACTGATCTCTGTAAAGAGGTGAATTTGCTAATGAGGACCATCAGGACAAAATGCACCTAGAGCAGAAAATAGAAACATGTCAGCTATAAAAATAATAAATATTCCTCATTCTCTTTGGTACTTTAGTAAGAATTTTTAAGAGAAATGAACCCAAGTCTATTTTTCCCATACATTTTATTCATCCATTACTTTGATTTCCTTTGTTTATATGACTGCCGATCAAAGCAATTAGTCTCTCATTTTTTCCTTTTGAATGTAGCATAATTCAAAATACAGAAAAACAGAGATATACAGAAAAATCACAGTCAAGTTTGTTTAGCCCTTAAGGGTGGCAACATCAGAGGTAAGTGATTTCATTCTACTTTCTTGGCTGGTATTTGGATATCCAATAAAAAGAACTGGACTTCTTTTTTTTTAAGGATATGTAACAGTAGAATGATATCACTTCAAATAAATAGGTAGAAGATAGTGATTTGTAACAATTTGTGGCACTTTCCTCTGTGGCATATGATTTCATTCAATCTTACATAATTCTAGATACTAGAGGCTCCAAGTTCTGAGACAAAATGTGATTCCAATTCCTAGCACTGTACATACAGGCTAATTACCTTTCTTCAAAGTTTTTTAAGAGTAGGAAAGAAATGAGAGAGAAAAAACACAAAATAATTGCAATTGGAAAGTGAAGCTGAATGTAAAAACCTCATGAAAGTCCCTGAACAAGGAAAGTAAGTTAAATAATTAAAGATTTGTTTGGACATACTTGAGAAGTTAACCCTACCACCCACTCCTGAAAATCAGGGTACACTTTCATAGCTCATTAATAGGAAGGCAAATGAATTTTGTCCACTTCCAGAGACTAATTTACTGCCAAGATTTATGGCATAGTATGTAATTCTAACAGTAACAGTGATGATACTAGTGAGGAAGAAATGAAATATATGTGGACTTTAGATGTTGTGCACACTAGATGTGCTAGAAATGATTAATTCTGCTACATAAACTTGATAACTCTGTAAAAATGCACAGCTAAAATACATAGAGTACAATATTATTATTAAATGATTAATGTACCAGACTAGAAAGTGGGAGACCATGAGTTCAAGTGCTGCCTTAGCCATGAAAGACAGCTGAGTGAGTTTGGGCCAGTCACTCTCTCTCAGCCCAGCCCAGCCCACCCCACAGAGTTGTTGTGGGGAAAATAGGAGGATGAAGATGTGTTTGTAAAAATAATAAAGGTAGGATACAAATAACATAACATAACAATAAACAAATACTACATTTTTCCTATATTATAAGATGGATATATATTTTTTCAATTTAAAAAGGATACTCTAAAGTTAAAGGCACAGGAAAGACTTCCCTGCTCAAATTAATGTTATCCCGTTTTCTTAACATCCTGTGGTGAAAATTATTACCCTGATCACACTTACATGAACACACTACTGAAATTAACAAGAGTTATTACCAATATTGTTGATAATTTAAGAAACAATGAAGTTTATTAAAAGGTCCAATGATCTTTACACCAAAAGATGCACAGCATTTCATTTGATCCTAGATACAATTATCTATAACAAAATTGTATAATATTACACATTTTTCAATGTCAAAGTGAGGCGGGCACAAAAGCTGATGATTAGGAACTTGAAATTATTGAAATGACTTCTGCATTTTTGTTATTTTCTGACACAAGATTGCTTCTTGCTTTTCTTCCTGAGGATTTATTCAAGCTAGATTTTATTTGATTTAGCCTATAAAAGTGATTTGGAATTAGATGTGCTGATGAATAAATTTTGTAGGCAACTTCAGTTTCCTATGAAAATATCTTGGAGAAGTGCTTGACTGAAACTCGAAGAATGTCTTAATACCACAGTGGTGAGATAAATGTTGAGAGTTTCAGCTGACACATCTGAAAATACTAGGTTTTGGAAGGGTAGTTTAAGAGTTTTGATTTTGTAATTAGATAAGTATTCATACACTCTGAAGTCCTTCTTTTTCACCTCCCTTTGGTCTTTTCTAGATGAATGTTGAACTGGCCAGACAATGGGAGAACAAAAGTGTTGTAAATGAGTTTGTCTTACTGGGATTTCATAAGCACCCCATGCTCTTCTTTGCTGCCTTTCTTGCTATCTATCTGACTGCTATTCTAGGCAATGGCCTTGTTGTGATTGTGATAACAAGAGATCCTGCCCTCCATACCCCTATGTACTTTTTTCTAAGAAGTTTATCAGGACTTGAGGTATGTTACACTTCAGTCACTCTTCCCAAAATGATAGTCAGCCTGGCCACAGGAGACCATTCCATTTCTTTGGAAGCCTGTGCCTCCCAAATGTTCTTCATGCTTTTCCTGGGTGGTACTGAGTGTTTCTTACTAACTGCCATGGCCTACGATCGCTATCTTGCTATTTGTCTGCCCCTGCACTATATGACCATAATGAATCAAAGGATGCTCATAGGACTGGTGTCTGGTTCTTTTGTTCTCAGTTTTCCGATGCAGTTGGTACAAATTGGACTCATCTTCTCACTCCCCTTCTGTGGCCCCAATGAAATGGACCACTTCTTCTGTGACATGCCGGCAGTCCTCAGTCTGGCGTGTGCTGATGTCTCCACCAATGAGTTGATAGTATATATGGAGAATGTTATATTTGCTCTAGTTCCTCTAGTTGTCATCTTAACCTCCTACTTCTATATCACCAGGACTATATTGCACATGCCATCAACCATGGGGCGCCAGAAGGCTTTTTCCACTTGTTCATCTCATGTGATTGTGGTCAGTCTTTTCTATGGCTCAGGAATGTTGGTATACCTACATCCCCAAACAACAGATTCTGTTAAGATTGACAAGCTACTTTCCCTGCTCTATACAGTCATCATTCCCCTTTGCAACCCCCTTATCTACACTTTGAGGAATAAGGACGTAAAGGCTGCCCTGAAAAGGCTCTTTAGTAATAAATAGTCTTTTGATGTAGGCAAGGATAGTGTTGAAGACATCACCTGAACACTTCTCTTGCTTTTAGAATCTTCAAAGCCAGCAAGATACTGTATATCTTCTGAAAAAATAAGGCAGACTCCAGAGCATGCTTATTTGGCCATAGATCCTATTTCAGTTCTAAAAATTTAATCAACCCCGTAATTCTACATTACTACTAAAATTCAATTTGCCCTATAACTTTAGTGTCAACCCAACATTCTTGCGAAATTAGTTCAGGCTACAGCTGATAGGGTTAGCACTGAAAATGTGCAATTACATGGAATGATAGAAGCACAGAAAACTCTCTTGCAGAACCATCAGATTGGCCCAGCAATTTTTAGTGGCATTTTAACATCTGGAATTCTTCTCCTGCTCACTAGTGGTTTTTCGGCCAGGATTTAAAATAAAATCTGTTCCATTCAGGCTTCATATATTAGTTGATGTTGTTAGAGTTAATTAACTGGAGTTTTATCTGTTTTGTTTTTAAATGTTTTCTTGATCAAGGGTAATAAGAAGCAATTGTTTTAAATATGACTGGAGAGGTACCCTTGCATTCTCAATGGCTGGGTTCATATGACATATTAAGCCAACCCAAATACACTTCATCGTGGTTTAAAGTGATGGATGAAATCAGATCACAGGAACCCAAGGACAAGTTTCCATCATCTGAACTGGTATGGCAGAAAATATTGAATGGCCTGATTTCAGTATAAGATTCCTTTCAAAGGATAAGGGTGGTCAGGTCCTCGATCATCTGCTTTTTGTGGTTTCTTTTAACAAAGCAATTTGTTAAATTGTATTAGCATTTATGACTTTTGTGGATGTTCCCTGAGATTCTTCATTCAGTATTTTCTTTGGGTAGGGCTCTCCAAGTGGGTTGCTATAACAATGTGTCTAAGATATTTCAAGAATGTTAACATCTGGTAATACTGAGATGGTGTGTTCCAAAGGATATAGACTAGGGTTTCTCAACCTTGGCAACTTGAAGATGGATGGACTTCAACTCCCACAATTCCCCAGCCAGCAGCTGGGAATTCTGGGTGTTGAGGTACACACATATTCAAGTTGCCAAGTTTGAGAAACACTGGCACAGATGATGAGCAAGGAAGGATGAATTTTATCTCCCCCTCCAGTTCAGGAGGTAGCAAGGCAGTTCTGTGTGGAAGTCAGAAATCAAAGATCAACCTAGTAAGAATGAGAAGACATTGGCTGAGTTCATATCTCTTCTTTTCAACCAATCCTGATAATGCTCTGTTGCATATCTATGAACCCATTCCAATTTGTTAATAATGTCTTTTCTTCTGGAGTTTTTTGCTTTTAAGTCACAACTAAAATGGCATTTAGTCAAGTGAAAGCTTTACCATTCTACAGATTTCTTTATCATCCTGGACACTGAACAACAAATTTGAAACAAGGGGGCGGTAGTGGGAATAGCAAAATTAATGTTGGGATTTTTTTCCCCTCAAAGTCTGTAATTAATAACAAGGGTTAAGGTTTCACATCCTTCTTTAATCTTCCATTTATGTCAGGACAAGATTGTCTTGACAACCTCGAGGTCCCTTGATCACATGATAGTGGCCTGATTCTTTTTCTCCCACTCTGTATGTAAAGTCTCGTTCCTTTTCTTCTTCCTGAAAATAGTGCTTTTTCACACCTAAGCTGATTCTACTAAATTAATAATGTGCGAAAAATATTTAGTGCTGTTCCATCACATTTCAGGGTGGTCAATTGACATGATACAAACTGTAACCCTGTGTCTTGACCAAGTGTGGGATCATCTTACCTTCCTTTGGGGTCACTTAGTTCTTGATATACAAGTCATGCTGCTGAATAGACATCAACTAATCAGTAAACTGGAAATATTGGCATATAAGCAATAAAGGAATGAAAATGAAAAGAACTCTTTGGATCTTGCTCGAGAGATCCTTTGGTTTTAACTCAGCAGTGGAAACGTACACAAATGAGCAAGAATGCAACTTGAATGGATATCTCTGTTTAGAGATATTTGTTTATTTGGGGTTTCCTTCATTTCCTATTTTCTGAAGAGGTTGGTACAGAAAGCCCTGAGTTGGCGGTCCTCCTTTTTGATGTATGCTGAATCACTTATAGTTAAACCAGAACCTCTTTGCAATTTTTCCCCTATAGGACATTTTAAAAAGTACTGTATTACAATTAACATCAGTAAAGGGAAGTTATTGCTCAAATAAAGTAGCAGTTATCTGTCAGTTAAGGTGCTCGGTTTTTTGTGGGTTTTTTTTTGTTTCTTTGTTTTGTTTTTTGCTCCTGAACCATGACTGTAATTTTTATATCTCTGACTAAGTATACTGACAAAAGCCTCTTTCCAGCTCATTGAACTATTGCCAACCATCTTACAGGTAAGTTTATTTTAAAGAAAAAAATTAAATATATTGGTATTTTACATTTGTACCCCCCTCTTGCCCCCCCTCAGAAGTTCAGAATAGTATCCCAAAAAAGTTCCCAGAGTCAAGCTGGGAACTTGCTAAATGAAACATTAACACCTTAACAGAAACACCCCCTATATATTGAGTCCATGTTATTTAATGCCAAAATTACAAAGGATTAGGATCAATCTCAGGAATATGCATAGCCTAGTCATGCTTCAAGAAGATTCAAAGTACAGCTATAAGGTAGGTGTTTCCTAAAGTTGAACTTTACTAAGCATCCCTTTTCCAGTGCCCCTGTGAAGCATCTCTTTTTTAATAAATATTTTTATTAAAAGAAGATTTTATGTAAGATTAAAAACTATTGATACATAAAAGGAAAAGTAGAAAAAAGAAGGAGCTATAAAAGAAAAAAGAGAGAAAAAATTATCTGAATGACTTCCAGGCTTCTTTTCAATAGTTACAGACACAGAGATGTGGAAACTTAGATGCAACGTATTTTCATATGTGGTGGACATGTAGGGAGGTTAAAGCATTTTGGATTAAGATTTGGTGGAATATTCAAAATATTTTTAAGAAAAAGATAAAGTTTAAACCACAGATATTTTCGTTGGGTATTTTGGAAGATTTGGATGTAAAAGAAATGGAGTTGATGTTGAATCTTATAACTGCTGCAAGATTATTAATTGCTCAATTTTGGAAAATGAAATGTTTACCCACTATAGAGGAATGGGTATTTAAAGTCTCAAACTTAGCAGAAATGGCCAAGATTTCCGCTTATGTGAAGGATTACTCACAAGAAAGATATATATTGGTTTGGAGAAGATGGATTGATTACATTGAGTTCAAATATGGAACCAAAAAATATCATTTGGTTTTTGAATGAATTTTAGAGTATTATTTTTGTTTAAAAGTTATAATGTTATTTAGTTTTACTTTTAATATTTAAAATTATGTTATTATTATGGTATTTAATAATTGTATATTTGTTTTAAAAGAGAGTTAAAGGAAGTTATAGATTTGTTAGATTAATAGTTGATTAATGTTAGTTAGATTATGATTATTTTATTGTTAACCCTGTGATTGGCTCTGGGAAGTGAGGGGGGGAGGGATGGAAGGTTGGGTTTGGGGGAGGGGGGATTTATATTGTAAAATTTTATAAAATTTTCAATTAAAAAAAAAATAGTTACAGACACAGTAACTTCCACCTCCATCCTCTTAATATATATCGTAATTCTCTTCTTTCCATTACAAACCTTTTTAATCAATAAATTCCAACATCACCTATTCTTTTTTATCCATTTATCCATTTACAATAAAAAGTCCATAAAGGGTTTCCATTCTTTTATATTGTTGTTCTGTCCTTAATAAAAAAAAAGATCAATTTAGGTATTTCTGCAAGCTCTACCATCTTCGCAATCCATTCTTACATTAGGGGTATACTTAGTGCCAGAGGATGTGGATCTCCAAAAATGGCAGCATGCAATTTTAAAATTAATTATAATATTTTATTTCAATTAAAGCATCACTCATCTTCCATAGAGCCAGTTGTACAATCTGTAGTTGAAGGCAAACTCTTTTTCTCAACCTTTTTTTAATTATTAGTGGTGTATCCAAGATGCAAGTTCTCTGTCCTTTCACCAGTCATTCAGAAATTAAAAATGCATGGTGGTTCTCTCTAAGAATCAAAATTTCCTGTATACTGACTTAAAGCCTAAATATTTCTGATTTATAGCCTTTACTCGAGGTGTATAGCTCATTCCACCAGGACAATGTCAATTCAGCAGCTCTTTTAACTAAAGCACCATTTTCAGACATTTGTACAGCGATGACCTGGTTGTCCTTTTTCCACATTTGTCAATAATTATATAATTGATACATATGCATCTATCCTAACTCCTTTTGCAAAATGAGTTTTACAACACATGGTTTCACCTTATTAAAATAGGTTTGCCTCAAAAAGGAAGTATAATTAAAAATTGCCTTAGCAGTCATTGACTCTGGTTCTAACATGTGTGTGATTGTCTCTCTTAAAACAAACAGAGAAAAGAACATTAGATACTTAGATTAAAATTTATTTCCAGTTTGCTGTGAAGGAAACATATGCCTCCATCTTGGAAGTGTCTGGTGAGGGAAACTCCCCTTGTTCCATTTATTTTATTACTAGCTGTACCCGGCCACGCGTTGCTGTGGCTCAGACAGGTTAAATGTTTTTACCTGTCACAGGTGTGACATCTATATAATAGTAGGTATATAAAAACACACGCGTATTCGAATGCAATGATATGTCAAAATTTCAAAGCAATTGGTGACAAACTTTTGGAGAGTTAAGATTTTGAACAAACGAACATTTACATTTTTATTTATATAGATGGGGATTTTTGTTCATTTATCTTCTTGTTTTGTCATCTCAATTGCAAGTATCTTCATAGTTGTGTTTGCCACAGAAGGGGCTGGAAAGAATGAGGAAACAGACTAAAAATATAAGCCAAGTACCCTGCTTTCCTGAGCAATAAGAGACTAATTCCATTGATGCTTCCTATATCAAACAGGAAGTAGCCTTCATCATAAATATCCAATGTTCCATCTGTAGCTGTGTTAAATATATTTACCAGTCTATTGATCTGCACTTAGGACTTTACATAACTTTGTAAATAGATTGCTGTTCTTTAGAAGAACAGTAAAGGGAGGAGAAAAGTACACAGGTCCATGAAATCAAATAGGAATTTCTGATGATTACCTAAAAGTTATTCTCATGTAATGATAGCTTGTTTGGTGACCTTTCAAACTTATTACTGATCCTCGAAATTCCAATCATTGCAGCATCCTTGTGATCACATCACAGTATTCCAAGGTCAAGTGATATGGTGGAATCTCCAGGTAGAATAGGGGAATGAGTGAACAGGCTGGTGAGCTTGTAGAGAACACACTGACAAAGGCCAGCCCCCTTCCGCCCCCCCCCTCCCAAATTCCTGAAGCCTTTATCTGAAAGTTCCCAAGAGAATGTAGTCAGTCTGGTGAGATTCTTCTACCTAGGGGTGAAAATTGTGAGGACCATTATAGATCCTGCTCAAGAATTACTCTCTCTTTAACTCTGTGGTGAGATTACAAAAATGAGAAAGAGGCCAGTTGCAACTTTCCTTGTATTTTATACACATGGAGAAATCTATATTTAGTTCCACAACATTATTAGGGAATATCTTATTTTTCTCTTTTCTGAAACTGTTCCACACAAACAGAAATCAATGGTGGATGAGAGAACTGTAAAAGAAATCAACCTAATCCATAATCACACATTCACAGCAAACCAAGGTAGACGTTACTATGTTGTTTCCATGTTGTCTAAACATGTCCATTATTGGGAAGATGGCAGAAGAGACTCTAAGAATGAGATTTGGGGAAAGGAACATTTTACTCCGAAAGTCCTTATCTCATGGCACACAGCACTTCTTTTTTGCCCGTTATGATTCAAATAAACCATCTGAGGTTTTTTTATATTTTATTTATTATCAAATGTATACCTAAGTCATAATTCTGAGAATGATTAATAAGAAAGAGGTAACAGGAGGTTAATGTAGTCAGATCTCCAGGAAATTTTCCACTCTGCACAATGGGGGTTATATTTTTCCCTTTGAAACTAGGTATTTTTACATTGTAGTTGAATGGTAATATTATATTAAGTGATATTTGTGTTACAATTACATTTCCAACAGATTATAAGTGAACAGCACTTACATGGAAAGTGCTCAGGAGAAAGATTAATAACGAGAAGACAACAGAAGTCCCACTGGGGTGAGGGACACCACCACTGGAAGCTGAGTTCTTTTCTATAGTGTGTTGAATCCAGTCCATATAAGAAGTTACTCTGGTGTAGATTCCGGGTCGGTTGGGTTCAGAACAACCTACCCCAAAACTCACAATCCCAGCTAGAAACCACGTACCATTCACCTTGCAAGCCAGGGGTCCCCCAGAGTCACCCTAAGAAAAAGAAAGGGGTTAACTAGGAACACTCTTCCAGTAAGTAATCTAAGGAAATAATGTGCATTTTGAGTTTAAATTTAAGCAGATGAGATGAATGTGGCCATTCAGCAGTTCCTCTTAATGTTATTTAGCCAAGCCCTTTCCATTACTAAAAAGCGGGAAATAATAATGGTGATTTAAAAGTAAATGTGGAAACAATCTTGTGGGGAATCAATGTTATATCTTAAATGTCTTTGATATGGGTTTGAAGGCTAGCTAAGGATTTTGTCAACATGCTTAGAAGCCTTTGCTGCTCTGCTTTCAATAATTCATGACAACACTGGAGACATACTGGAGAAAATTTCCTTGCTGCTTTGTGGCACCATCTGCCTCAGAAGGATATGCAAAACCAAAACTTTGGATAAATTGTTTTATGGGAGGAAATACGCTGCCATTAAGAATGTACTGCAAGAACAGTACACTCTTTAGACTGAGAAGCTATAGTTTGAAGTCAAGTTTCATCACATAACTTATCAAATTTACTTTAGGCTATCATTATTCTAAGACATGTTATAAATATCAACAGGAAACAAAATAAAACAATTCTGCCATTATCTACTTAGAGCAGTGGTTCTCAACCTTTTTAATGCCGCGACCCCAACCGGTCGTAAGTCAAGGACTAAACCGGTCATAAGTCGAGGACTAAGCCGGTCGTAAGTCGAGGACTACCCAACCGGTCGTAAGTCGAGGACTTTCCCTGCCCGGGAGCACCGCGCATGCGTGGTTCCGCCCCCTGCGCCAGCCGAGGCGTAGCTGGCAAGCGGCAGAGACGGAGCAGGCCGACCACCAGCTGGCTGAAAAAGGGGGAAAAATGGCGGACAAAAAAAATGGCGGACAAAAAAAATGGCGGACAGCCTTGCTTGGCGACCCCCATGAAATGGTCGATCGACCCCAAATGGGGTCCCGACCCACAGGTTGAGAATCACTGACTTAGAGGAAGAATGAAGTAAGGAAAAATGTTTTAAGGTGATAGTTTATTGTTAAAAAAAAAATTGGAGGAGGAACTAGATTAGTCTCATTTTAAATGGGTAGCTACAAGAATATATGTGCAAAAATGTGTTGTCGTTAAAATCCCCATAGTTTAGGAACTGAACTATGCGCAAAAAGCCAGGTGGGTAACCATAGGCCAGTCACTTTCTCTCAGCCCTAGGAAGGAGGTAATCACAAGCCACTTCTGAAAAACCTTGCCAAGTAAACTGCAGTGACTAATAGGCAGTCTCCAAGAATTGGGCATTATTGAATGGAAGAAAATTAAAATTTGCTGGATTCAAACATTTCGGTCAGCATGGTTATATAATAAATTACAATGGCCTAGTTCCCAGAACATGCTATAACTCATGATAAACAAGCAAATTCTATATGTAATATCTGCTACAAGTCATAATTGGTCCATGGCTCTTATCCCCTATTTTTACCTGGCAAGAATCTTTCTTTCCTTCTGGATATCCAGCACAGATCATGTCATCATAGATTAGTCTATAGTCTTTTGGCAGAACTTCAGTATCTGTGTCAGAGCTGCTGGAGTCATTATGGTACATTTCATCACACTTATCAACATCTAGGATTGGCATTTCCAATTTCTGCAAAATCCGAGTGATGAAAGAGGCTGGTGCAAAAAAAAGGGGGGGGGAGATTCTGACACTGAACATTGGCTCCTAAACACTTAAGGGTGGAGTCTTCCTCCATGTACTTTTAAAGATCAAAGGGTAAGTGGAAGTATCTGTGTGTTTTAATCTATGAGCCTCATTTTAAATCTCTCCCAACTCCTCCAGTCCATCTACCAAATGTTTGGGCTCCACACCCTTTGCAATAATAATGTCTTTGCACCAACAACTACATTCTTGATGCCACTAAGTGGCTGATTAAAAAACAAACAAATATTGCAACTGCAAAAACAATGGGTGTAATTAGCTCTGTTATGAGGACTGTAAGTCATGGGTTACATGTGCCACACAACTCATTTATTTCAGAGCCAGCCAAATCATGGCACCACAATTCACTGTCAAATCACTACTGCAAAAATAATATTTTATAGCAATAAGCAATAATATAAATTTGTTAACCCTCCATAAAGTTTCACACAGCTTAATGCCTTCAAAATGTTGGGGAGGAAAATCCTCCACCCCCAAAAGGAGATCACATTCCTTATGCCTCGCAGAAGTCTAACATGCACTTGATTTAAGAAGACCCCCACCTCTTTCTTACCGTCTGGATAAAGGTCCCCCCAGCCAGTGACCCAGCATTTCATCCCTGCAGGGAAAGGTTCAGGATCTGCAACAGTGGATAAGCAGACAGGCAAGATGGTTCGGGAGAAATGGACAGGCTCCTCTAGTTTCACCAACGCAATATCAGCACTCAGCCCAACTCCAGCATAATATGGATGTACTACAATCAGGCTTACAGCAGATGAGACCATGGTGGGTGCTGGTTTGGGGAGTTCGTACTCCCCCAGATGCACTCGATACTTAGATGGAACTAGTGGCCTATGGGAACCAAGGGGGGGAAAATCAGTCTTCTATAATCCTTGCTCAGCTTTGAAACTCAACAGGAAATCTGGGGCTCTCAAAGGAAGGTGCTTCAGGCAATGTGTTTACCATGTAGTTGCTCTCTCTCATTCATGGAGCATTATGGAGGGCATCATTTATGCCATCAAATCAAATCTTTATTATGATCAATGAGCATAAGGAGGGAGGGTTACAGTCAAAGTCAAAATTCAGATTTCTAAGATTGGCCCTTCAAGTCTCAAAATTTATCTCTAATGCCATCCTGAGACTAGAGATAGGCCTCATGAAAGTGGAGACTAGATGTGAGCAAATCTCATCCTTGGGCTTCTCCTCAGTCTTCTACTCAGCGTGGGATATAATCAGGCCAAAGCACTCATTAAACAATGTGTGACAGAAACAGAGCAACAACTGGATTTAGCCAGGTCTCCAACCTTTTATTGTCAATGAATCCAACAGGCCTTCCCTATCGCGTATTCAACTAGCCTCAAAGAGCCTAACTACCAGAGGCCATTACTTTGTCATGCGCTTCTCTCAGTTGTATTTTGAGGCCGATATAGGAAGATTCCCTACTCAGACAGACAATGCCCCTGTGACTCTGGACACACAAAAACAACAGAGCATATAGTTTTTCAGTGCCTGGAATATATAGAGTAACAAACAAACCAAACAAGGTTAGAAATAGCTATCTCAGTACTCCCTTAATTCTTTGTTAGCATTCCAAATTTTTAAAAAACATATATGATGTATATATATATATATATATATAGATAGATAGATAGATAGAGAGAGAGAGAGAGAGAGAGAGAGAGAGAGAGAGAGAGAGAGAGAGAGAGAGAGAGAGAGAGAGAGAGAGAGAGAGAGAGATTCATACTGGCCTCATCTTACTGTTACAGGTAGTTCTTGGCTTATCACTATAATGGAGCTTGCACAGTCACATGACTGATCCAATTTTACAATCCTGTTGTGGTGTCATTAAGCAAATCACCATGATCCTTAAATGAATCTGCACTCATCAAACAAACACCACAGTCATTAAGTGGATTTTTATGCTTTTTAATTGGCTATATGCCTCCCTCCTGGTTTTTGATCCTAATAAGTATTTGATTATATTATTGTTATCTTCATATAGCTGCCCGATCAGCTACATAGCAGGGGAGGATCTAATGCTAATGCTGTCTTCATAAGGGCAAGATAAAGTTGGTCCACTGCCAAATTTTTGAACTTAATTGAATTGCTATTGTTCCCTAGTGCTATAGCTCTGTCTTCAATTACTGATTCCCTTAAAGAAAAGAAATTGGCTGAGATACAGTCTCTTTAATGCAAATCTGCTACTTACCCGTCAAAGCAATGAGCAGCTGTCACCACCCATTGGGAGGAAATGAGACTTCCACCACAGACGTGAAGTCTGTTTTCTCGTATGCTAACCTGCCATGGCCATTCCCCATCTTCAGCATTCTTCCCACCAACAATTCGAGGGGAATGTATTTTGGGGCGCCCACAGACTATAAAAGAAAAAAGAGAGAAATGTGAGAAATAGATGAGAGCTGTAGGAAACTTTTGAGATCATATTATGGGTGATGCTACTGCTTTTCTATAATACAGTCAACCTTGTCATAATTCAGCAAACATGTTTTTGTTGTTGTTGTTGTTGTTGTTAATCATCGCACAGCCAGATGTTTAGACTAGATTTGGCATTTTTGTCTATCTATCAAGTCCTTACCAAGGACCTGGGATAGGCAGATCTGGATGTTTGATGATGTTACAGATATCGCAGCAGGATGGAAGCTGTTCCTAGTAAGGCCACCTTTTGCAATTGACTGATGGCAAATTTTTCAAGGCCAATGGTGTTCAAGTGGTGCTCCAGTTGTTTTGGGATTGCACCCAAGATGCCTATTACTATTGGTACTACCCTTGCTTGCCTTTGCCACAGTCATTCTATTTCTATTTGTAGGTCTTTGCATTCTGTTATCTTCTCGTTTTTTCTCTTCTCTTCTGCTGTCTCCAGGCACTGCCACGTCCACTATCCAGACTTTTTTGTCTTTTTTATCGACAATTGTTAAGTTTGGGGTGTTATGTAGCAAGTGCTTGTCTGTATTATTATTGTTGTTGTTGTTATGTGAAGCCACAAGCTATTTGGATGAGTGAAAATAACATATTATAAGTTTCCTTCAAATTATTAATTTTTTATCCATGATTGATAAATAGATGATATTTTTCACTTTCTGTTTCAAAATATAGCTGGAACAGAAGATCTAAGATTTAGATGCTAAGTGTTTTCACTTCAGTTCAATCCTAAAGCATATTATAGGTAAAGCTGACTGACTGGCCTTATTCCTGATCATTTCACAGGCACATCCAGACAGTTTTCAGGGGTAAAAATATGCAAATGGATCACAACTGTCTTCTTGTTTTTTTTCATCTTCCCAGTTCCTGACAGTTTTTCATCCAAATAATAAGCTGGTCCTATTCCACTTAGGTGGACACCCTACATATAGTAGTGAATTTGTAACCAGATGGTGGAAGCATGAAATGATTAGAATGAATCAACAAAATTGAAGGGTTGTGTTTAGTTAGATCATGTGATGGGGTAGTGTCAAGCACTAGGAAAAGCAGGAGATCCAGACATTTCAAATGGGTGTAAAGATTTATTATAAGCTTGAGCTCTCTACAAGAATCTGAACTACTAAAGGCAAGGGAAATTAACGGGAGATAAGAGTAGAAGGAATTCAAGGTGGGCTGGACTTAGATCTCTTGTGGACACGAAGGGATTCATTACTGATGATACATTTGACTCCTCCCTCAGGCTCAGCCTGGTTATCTCTTACAGGTAGCAAGAGCTAAGGATACTTGTTAGGGTGAAGAAAGATATCCCAGATATATAGATAAGAAAAATCATTACTAGGAAGACATATGAGAATAGCAGTAGATTAATAAGCACATACAGTAATACAAATATGTTAAATATGTACCTGAATATGTTATCATTTATTAATAATCAGGAAAACCTTTGCTTATAGGTACATAAGAAAAATAGGAGCTCTCCAAGTAATTTTATAATGATAGAATATCTGGGGCCTACAGACAGCTAAAGCATATAAGGAACGGCTTCTGGAATTGGGTATGTCTAGTTTAATGAAGAGAAGGACGAGGAGGGACATGATAGCAGTGTTCCAGTATCTCAGGGGCTGCCACAAAGAAGAGGGAGTCAAGCTATTTTCCAAAGCGCCTGAAGGCAGGACAAGAAGCAACGGGTGGAAACTAATCAAGGAGAGAAGCAACTTAGAACTAAGGAGAAACTTCCTGACAGAATAATTAACCAGTGGAACAACCTGCCTCCAGAAGCGGTGAATGCTCCAACACTGGAAGTTTTTAAGAAGAGACTGGACAGCCATTTGTCCGAAATGGTATAGAGTTTCCTGCCTGAGCAGGGGGTTGGACTAGATGACCTCCAAGGTCCCTTCCAACTTTTTATTATTATTATTATTATTATTATTATTATTATTATTATTATTATTATTATTATTATTATTATTATTATTATTATTATCTTTTAAAAATGGTTAGACACCAATAGACAAACTAGTATCTCCTCCAGATATTTTAGACAACTCTTTTAATCACTTGCCATTCCATTAGTTAGGAATGAGTGAAAATATATTTAAAGGGTACCAAATTATCTACTGATGTTTAAAAACATTTTGTGTTTGCCTAGCCAGGTGTCATATATTTTCTACTTTAGATGTTGTTGACAACTGCCATACGTTTACAGAGTAGGATGAGTCATAACTAATTACATTGAAACAAATTATATCTAATGCTAGATAGAAAGAAAGAACTGTAGAAAGAATGTGGGTAGATGGGTGTTGATCAAGCAACAATAAATAGATGGAGGCAGCAACTAAATTTTGCTAATTACAGCTCCTAATATTCCTAATTATCATAGCCAATTATAAGGGATGCTTGAATTTCTGTTGAAATTTCTACTGGAATTCAGCTATATTCATAGGTTCTATGCCATGCATAATTTACAAAAAATTAAACAGTGGAATTAAATGAAGAGTAGCATTTATACAAGAGAGAAAGGGAGAAGATGTGTGTATATGTGTGTTACCTGCCCAGTTCTCAGGTATGTTTATTAATATGTACAAAAGGCCCATAAAATACACAGCATCCATGCACAACCTGCCTACAGAGGGTTTTTTCTCATCCATGTACAACTGATGTGCCCACATGGAAGTCTCCAGGCCCCACGCTACACTGCATTTGCAAGTATGTACATTTTTAATCTCTCTCTTTGTATAGGTATACACACTCTTCTGTCTCATGACTATCTCTCCACTATATTGAAGCATATGCATTCTATAAATGCTCATCTTGAAAATGAGTAAGTTTTTGCACCAAGTGGACCATCAAAGATGGTTGGAAAAAGGAGGCTCAAATATGTATGGATTTCCTACTAAACTAAAGAAAACTTTATAAACTTCCACACTCTTTCTAAAACTTATTGTTTTTATCATAAACAAAAAAATACATCACAAGTATTACACAATGGTTTATCCCATCCCCCTACCCCCCAGACTTCCCAAACCAAACCTAGGCTAACATTCAACTACAAGTAAACAAATATTAATATCTCTAACTCCAAACTCTAAACTTAAGCAATCCATCTCCTCCGTGTTAATAAAAATTATTCATTTAAT